>NC_030432.2:25665894-25683394 GCF_001660625.3 Ictalurus punctatus
GTTCATACAGTCTGCAGCTCAGGGGAAAGGATTCCACTTTAACGCCGAGCGTAACGTTCAACACGGACCCGCGCTTTTCCTGCGCTGATCACGTGTCCGGTGTGGTGTGCAGGAAATCAGACGCTCGTGATTATCCAGATTAAACGTGTGTGTGAAGGTTTTGGTCCCCGCTCCAGAGTTCTTGGCGTCGCATGATTAGTAACATGAAGAGGACGCAGTGTAATAGGGCTGGACGGTACGATGGTATAACCTCCGTATCACCATACCTGATGTCACAGTACACTTTTCTGAGATATCTCGGGTATCGTGATAACTTATTTTTTTATTGTTCATAACTATATTTACAAATACGCTGGATATAAAGTCTACACACCCCTGTTAAAACAGCAGCTTTCTGTGATTTGTAAAAAATGAAACAAAGATAATTTCATAATTTCAGAAGATTTCCACCAGGTAGTTCCCGGTCCCGCTCGGGAGCGGGCTACGAAGGCATTAGATAAACCACGGAACACCGTGAACACCGTCGTGAACACCGTCGTGAACACCGTCGTGAACACCTGGAGAAAACATGGCACGACAGCGACGTTACCGAGAACAGGACGTCCTTCAAAACGGACGAGAAGACGGAGAGAGAACGGGTCGGGCAGGCTGTCAGGAGACCTACAGCAACAACACAGGAGCTGCAGCTCTTTCTGTCGAGCGCTGATGACTCTCTCCTGTATTCCTCCTCTGTCTGGAGAGAAAGAAGAATACGAGAAATAATAACCATCCGCTCCTGGCTGCACTAAATACACTAGACTTAATACATATAAACATATATCCAGTCTCCCAAAACCATGCGGAGTAATGTGTGAAAAACACCAGCACTCCAGCACAAGGACCAGCACGACCCCCGGGGTGAAGCAGGGCGGTGGAAGCCTCATGCTTTAAGGCTGCTTTTCTCCAGCTGGAGCTGGGGCTTTAGTGAAGGTGGAAGAAATCCTGAATTGCTCCAGTCAGTACCAGTCAATTTTGGCACAGAACCTTCCGGCATCTGCCAGTAAACTGAAGATGGAGAGTAGTTTCACCTTTCAGCATGACAACGACCCGAAGCACACATCCACAATCAACAGCGGAACGGCTTCAGCAAACGACGATCAATGTTTTTGAGTCCAGACCTGAATCCAACTAAAAATCTAAAAATGGGGTGACCTGAAGCGGGCTGTGCACACGCGGTAGGTGCCCTCACACTCTCATGGATCTGGAACGTTTTTGTAAGGGAGAGAGTGGGAAAATATCGCCAAGTGGAGACGTGGCACGCTGATAGACTCTTCCCCGGGAAGACCGAGTGGTGTAATAAAAGAGTATCAAACAGTATTGGTTTAGGGGTGTGTATACTTATGCACTCTGTGTCAGTTTGGTTTTCAGTGGCATTGTACAAGTTTACATTAAAGGTGGGAATGTTCTGATTCGATTTATCTTGGTTTAATTATTTACATCACAGAACCCTGCTGTTAACAGGGGTGTGTAGACTTTTCACATCCGCTGTATTTGAGATATATATATATATATACATACATACATGTATATTATATTACGTACTAAAACTTTTAGAAACTTAATTATTTGAAAACAAAAAATTGTTAAACCTAGATACGGTAAAACGTTGTGTTATAGAAATGTCTTCAAATATTATTATAGTATATAGTATCAAGTATTATTATTATTATTATTATTATTATTATTATTATTATTACTCTCCAGAAATTGTCTTTCTCTATACAGAATGTATCCATGTTGTATTTTGTAGATCTGTAAATAGATGTTCACGGAGGAGGACCCACGATTCCCTCCGACCCTGTTCCACGTTACAGGAAGAGCCTCGGCGCTGTGTTTCTCTCCAGGGGACGCGGCGCTCCATCAATTATTAATCATTTGGAAACTTATGCAGTATTTTGCTGAAAATAAAACTTCCAGTCTTTTTTGCGTTCTTGTCGAGTAATTCTTGAGAAAAATCTCTCGCCGAGTCTTCAGCTGTGCGTAATATTTATTTTATACCATAATTTCTGGCCTTTCTCTTAAAGGGCGCCGATAATTCTGGAGTTATTTGACGGTGTGAACAGGAAGATGAGTATCTCTGCTTTCCTAATGTCTGCTTTCAGGGAAGCGTTTAAAGACACTAAGAATCTGCTTTTTTTTTATGGCGTCGTTCATCCACATTTGCGTTGCAGGTTTGCGTTGTGTTCAGGTGCGTTACAGCACATCACTCTTCAGCTATAACGCTCTAATCATGGGGGGATGGGGGGGGGGGGGGGTCTTCCTGCACATTTTTACTCCTTAATCAGATTTGCCTGGTGTCTGTGATTTTAAAATGAATGAACGAGTAAATAAATAAATAAATAAACACACAGAAGTGTTGCGTTTGATGCGTTTCCTAAATCACGCCATCGATAAAGTCCCGAGTTCATTTTCCGGCATCGCTCCGTCACGGCGCTGGCCGCGTGGCTGTAATGTGAGCAATCGCTCCTATTAGGAGATGTAAAAGGAATGTTGGAGCTTGAAAGCCCTCCGAAAGCTCATTACGCGAGTGTTTTCCAGGCCGCCGTGTGATGAATCTGCGCTCGCTCCTGTAATGTGACGCTTCTACGCCGCCGTGGCTCCAGGGCTCTGCGCCGCAAATCACATTTCAGCAACGTTATGAAGAGTAATAACGGGTCCGAGTGTCGCCGTCCGACATCTAATAACACGTGTGTCGTTAACCCCCGACACACACACACACACACACACACACACATTGCTCTAAACACGATCACGTCCACGGCTAACGGAACAGATTAGCGATGACTCGTTGTGTTCTTTTTACGTCTGCTTTAATTTGGGAACTCGTTTGTATGTTAGCGAAACAGTTTTTTACAAATCACTTAAATTAGAAGCAGACGTCCATCTTCACAAGCGCTAGCTAGCTGTAAGAAACTGTTGCTAAACAGAGCTGACTAGCTGTGCGCGATGTTAGCATTTTGTCCTGCGAAAAATAATGATGATGATAATAAATTCTCCTTTAATAACAATAAATCTGACAATATAATGGAACTCATTGTGTTTTGTTAATTTGTTAATAAATATATGATGATACAGACCTTTTCTGCAGTTTGTCCTATAAATGTACAAAGCTAAAAGTAAATCATGATTCTCAGCCAGTCATCTTCAGCATAACCATTCTAACGCTTTTAACACACAATAAATGAGTAGGAAGAAACGTCTCTCCATGTTCCTCCTCGTTCAGAAATGCCAGGATATATGAATACACACAAATATGCAACTTTGGAAACACTCCTGTATCATCTAGCTGTTTTTAACAAGTTAATATCACTAGTGTTTGCTATCTTAGCTAGCTGGTTGGATAGCTGTTAGTATACATGAGTTATTTTGATGAATTTCATATGAAACGTTGACTCTGTGTGGAGGAAGCGCTGAGTAAGCTAAAGCTAGCTAGCCGGCTACACCACAAGCTACATGGCTAACGTAGCTGGATTGATGTCACCTCTTCTGCTAATTACAAATAATAAAACAAAGCTGTTTTTTTTTTTTTTTATTCATTTGATGTCTTTAGCAGTCAGTATTTCTTTCTCCGCGCCACCTGGTGGATAAAATAATCAAACTAATTACAAGATGCTTGATTTAGAAATGATCAACTGTGTCACCCGCTACAGGTGTTAGCAGTCAGTTAAGCTAGCTAGCGTAAGTAGTAGCTTTATTAGCTCACGTGTAAAAGTCTGCGGCTGCCTCGGAGGTAGGATGAAATTGATTGATTGATCGATTAACAAGCAGTTGATCCACTGTTTAACAGCAGACGCACTACCGGCACGCTAGAGTTCCAGAATGTTCAACTAGCTAGCTAACGATTATTAGTTATGAAGTTAAAAGGCTCATCGCTAACAAGATAACTAGCTAGCTCTCAGTGATCAGCTAACGCTTCTTCCGACCCTAGACTGGAAAGTAATGACGTAATCTACACAGAACAGCACAAAGCATTTGATTTAATCGATTAATCTGTGTTTTATGAATTTAAACTGTATACAGTTCCATTTAAAGTGTGATGTTTTGGCTAGCGAGAAGCTAGCCTGTTACTAATCTTCGCTTTATAGCAGCGTTGTATCGTTTCTGGTGTTAATAAAACATGATCGAGGGGTATCATTTCAACATTTCCTATCTCTTTTTTTCTTCGTGGGATGATGAAATAAATGCGGTGGAGTGCTCAGGCGTTTTGGGCTCGGCTGTGCACTTTAGCATCTCCTCCGCTGTGGAGGCTTATCTTTTATTTACTAGAACATCCAAACAGCACCAGCCGAAACCAAGCTGCTGGAGATTCGGAGAAGAAAAAAGAAGAAAAAAGGAAAGACACGATGGAGGCCTGTGTGGGATTTCTCTCTCAGATACTGATCTCTAACTCTAAATCTCTACAAAACCCCTGCAGGAACGTATAAACCTGACCTTTCACCAGTAAATAAATAAATAAAGACAGTACAGAATCAACAATCAAGGGTGCTATATACAGAAGCTGACTTTCCAGGAAAATGTCTGTTTTTGTTTCAAATTAGTTATAGATAAATGTGTGTAACTGAGGAACAGAAGCTACGCTAAAGCTAGTCAGTTTTCTATTGCTGACTTTTCACTCGCCAGGTTACACACTTTACCTTCAGCCACTGCCTGAGACAATATTCACAGCCATCATCATCATCATCTTCATCATCAACTGACATTCGCTGTCTTTGCGGTTCGACACCAACACTAAGAGCAGAGGGTTTAAGAACAACGATAAACCACCTCTGACACACCGATCAGCCACAACATTAAAACCGCCTGCCTAGTATCGTGTAGGCCCCTCGCTCCTAGTGCCTCCAAAACATCTCAGCCGTCGAGGCGTGGACTCCACAAGACCTCTGAAGGTGTGCTGTGGTTTCTGGCACCGAGACGTCAGCAGCAGATCCTTTAAGTCCTGCGAGGATCTACTGGACTTGTTTGTCCAGAACATCCCACAGACACTCAGTGGGATTGAGATCTGTAGAATGTGGAGGTCGAGTCAACATCTTGAACTCTTCATGTTCCTCAAACCGTTCCTGAACAGTGTGTGCAGTGTGTGAGGGAGCGTTATCCTGCTGAAAGAGGACACTGACGTTAGGGAACACCGTTACCATGAAGGGGTGAACTGGGTCTGCAGCAGTGTTCAGGTAGGTGCTACGTGTCAAAGTGAGCGTACCGCAAACGTCAATGATTTGCAGTGATGTTTGATGAGAAGCTACTGGATTATCAGGTGTGTTACTGGATCAAACACAGCATTATGGGTAATTTGGAGTTCATGGGTCATTCGACTGCTTGGGACCTTCTTCAGTGCATCAAAGTCAGGTTCATTTTAATTAGGCCAAGTTTGTTGGTTAAAAAACTACAGCCTTATGGGTTTTTAGATTAGTAGAAAACCTGTCAAAGCTCCTGCGTGTATTAGAACATCCCAGTCAAAGCCCGTCTGAGTCGGAGCCTGTGGAAAGCCCTCGTGAAAACGTTCACCAACAATTACTGGTATAAATCCCAGTCACGTCCATTTCACTTGCCAGTCTTAATACTGAAAAAAAAGGAGGAAAACTTCAAGGGGGTGAATAGTTATGCAAAATATTAAATAGAAGTTATTATTGATGCTACAATTCGGAGTCATTTTCCCACCGTTGGAGCAAAAAAAAATTCCACATGGCTGCACGCATAATCTTGAATTTCAGACATCTGCTGATTTCCACATCAACATAATTTCCTTCCTCTGCAAATTTCAAAACAGCCTTCATTATCAAAGCGGGGAAAAAAACCCTAATCTGCCTTGGGCTCTGTTAAAATCTGTTAAAATATCAGATAAACGGAGCAGTAATGAGAGGCGGAACACCTCACAGCTCACAAACCATTTTAAACTCTTTCCCAATGGTTTCATAATGTGAGAGATAAAATGGAGCCAGTGTTCTAGCGTTTCTCTCAGCTGCTCAAACAGCATTCATCTTCAGAAGGTCCTCATTCACAACCCCATACATCTTAATTCCTCTCTAGAACTAGATCATACAGATGACTTCTTTTGAACGAGTAATGGTTTAAAAAAACTTGCTATGTTTTCCGTTGATTTGCCGTTTTATGTTCCAGTGTAAAAAAAAAAAAAAAAAAAACCGTTCCGAGACGGAACCTTGAGAGGAACCAGACTCAAAAGAGAACCCATCCTCATCTGGATGACACCAGACAGTGCGATTATAAATGTGTACTGTGGAGTCAGAAAGTGCAGCTGCAAAGCAGGAAATTCTTTACAGTTATACAGGAAGTCATGTTTTGTTCACTGAGGGAGACTTGAGTGCAGAACTGTTCGAGGCAATCGCAGACCAAAGTAATCTTCATGGTCTTTAAGTGCTACCATTCTCAGTAATCATGTATCTTTAGGCTGCACAATGTCGGAGGACATCCTCTCAGCAGCAGCGAGTGATTTCCAACTGATGAGAACTCCCATCAGAAGAAGGGCGTCAGGACGGATCGGGTGAGGTCCGGAGAGCTGAAGGGGTCAGGATCACTGGTATCTCAGGACCATCATGGACAGATGTTCACAGATTCCCATGATTGGTTAGTGTCGCTGTGATTGATAGGGAGAGAGAGAGAGTATGCCCCTCCCTCCCTGAGAACACGCCCAGTTTTGCTCTCTTGGGCACGGATGGCTGTGTCATCACCGGGATTCGAACTCGGGATTTCCCAACGTTTTCCCAACATCCCCGTAGAGTTATTATTGCACCTAGTGGTTGAACATGGCAACTACACGCACTAAGAGATGTTCACTGGGGCAGGAATCACGCTGCTCAATGCTCGGGGCACGGGCAGCGAACAGGACAGTTAATGACTGGGTTGCCAGAGTTGCGTTCGTTACTCCAAATTGGGATGGTTTAAAATTACTGCCAAATAATTGGAATTAAATCTAATAAATTTAAACAGACAGTGTAAGTATAAACAGTGTTTATGTATGAAACATACTGAAACATTTCTGGTGTAAAATATATTCACCTCGGCAAGCTTCTTTCTCTCCACACAAAGGCTGAGGGGGACAAAAAGAAGATAAATGAATCTATCCTTTCCAATGCCTGGATTTGTTTTTCGATCTAGTTTCAGGTCTTCTGGGATGTATTCAAGGTGAGGCAACCTGGCAACCCTATTATTACCTCAAACACAGTTTCTTCTAAAACCGCACCAAGCCAGCTGCTAGACTGTACGCTGTCTAATACAGGGTTACTCTCAACAGTCAGAAGTCAAGTGTGATAGCCTCGCAACTTTATTTGGTTTGCGTTTACTTTCTTTATTAACGTCGTGCTGCCAGATCAGGACCCCATGCGCACACCACGCTGTAGATAGCGGTTTATTTCCCGATCTGATCGGAAGCATGTAGCTGGCTGTTTTATGTGCAGATAAACACAGTTATTTATGACAGAAATCAGATTATTGCTACACTGCCTGCACTTCATTTGTAAAACCCGAGTTCCCAGAACGGTGAGAGGGGCGAGAGAGGGGTGTGAGAGGGGCGAGAGAGGGGTGGGCGAGCGTGCGAGAGAGGGGCGAGCGTGCGAGACCGTGCAGAGAGTGAATATTCTAGAACGTATGGACTCGAGCCCGGCTGATCGTAAAGGAGCAATTTCATGAATAATAAAAATGCGCACAAGGTCTCTCGCTTTACCCCAAACGTAGTCGCTCAGCCAAGACGAGGGTCACGTAGCTAATGGAAGTCATTCTCAACTGGAATATCAGAGTCTTCTCTTCCTCAGACCACATCCAGTTCCACAAAGCACACTAAGGAGTATATAATAACGTTCACGTTTTCGTTTTGTTTACCAACGTGAAATTTATTTACTGTATCATTTACTGTATAATTTACTGTATAATTACTATTTGAACCGTGCTACGTAACGTTATATGACAGAAATTCGCTAGCTGGCTGATCCTAAGCTCTAAGCTCCACCCACTCTTAGTTTTCTGTCAAGGTAAAGCTTTTTTTTAAGGAGGGCGGAGTTTATGATCAGGCCATGACATCAGCTCAGGAAGGTTGTGTTAGCATTACGAGTGAGGGTGTGGTGTGATGAAGCGGAGTTACTGTCACCACTCCAGAGTTGATTAGTTTCCTCCCTGAGGAAGTCCCTGAGTGAGTGTTTTATTCCTCTCGCACCACAGCGGTGTACCAACAATAACAAGTCTGAATGGATTAAAGACCAGCGTCACACGTCTATAGATCTGTTTATACTTCATGTAACAAATTTAATCGTAGCTTGCTGCGTCGTGTTCCAGAGAAAACGCAAAGAAGCGTAAACTCCTCCGTCCTGAAGACGTTTACATTTATTCATGTAGCAGAATCTTTTATCCAAAGCGACTTACAAATGAGGAAACACAAGCAAAGTGATATATGAAGCGGAGAACAGTACGAGTAGTGCTACTGTACAAGATCTTTCATTGAGTTCTAGAGAAGTAAAGTGCGCAGAGTCGAGGTGTAAGTGCCAGAGTAGGTTTGTTTGTTTGTTTGTTTGTTTGTTTGTTTGTTTGTTTGTTTATTTATTTATTTTCTAGGGGTTAGTTAGGTGTTGATGGAAGAGGTGGGTCTTTAGCTGTTATTTGAAGATGGTGAGAGATTCTGTGGTCCGGATTGAGGTTGGAAGTTCAGTCCACCGCTGAGGAACAGTTAGTGTGAAGGTTCTGGAAAGGGACCTTGAGCCACGCTGAGTGGGAACTACTAAATGTCGCTCGCTAATCGATCTCAGATTGCGAGAGGGAACGTAGGCCTTCAGGAGAGAGTTGAGGTAGGGGGCGCTGTTCCAGACAAGGTCTTGTAGGTGAGCATCAAGGCCTTGAATTTGATGCGGGCGGCTACAGGAAGCCAGTGGAGGGAGAGGAAGAGGGGTGTGACATGGGTTCTCTTGGGCTGGTTGAAGACGAGGCGCGCTGCAGCATTCTGAATCATCTGCAGGGGTTTGATGGAGCTGGCTGGGAGGCCTGAAAGCAGCGAGTTGCAGTAGTCCAGTTTAGAGATAACAAGAGCCTGGACTAGTATCTGTGTGGCCTGTTTGGTGAGGTAGGGTCGGATTTTCTTGATGTTGTACAGGATGAACCTACAGGACCGTGCAGTTTTTGAGATGTGGTCTGTAAAGGTCAAGCCGTCATCAAGAATCACCCCGAGGTTCCTGGCCGTCCTGGTTGGCATGAGTGTGGTTGAGCCGAGCTGTACGGTGAGGTTGTGGTTGATCGAGGGACAGGCTGGGATGACGAGAAGCTCAGATTTTGCCAGGTTGAGCTTAAGATGGTTTTCTTTCATCCAGACCGAGATGTCCGACAGGCAAGCAGAGATGCGTGCAGAGACGGATGGATCGTCAGGCTGGAAGGACAAATAGAGCTGGGTGTCATCAGCATAGCGATGACATGAGAAGCCATGATACTCAATCACCTGCCCCAGAGATGTGGTGTAGATAGAAAAGAGCAGTGGACCCAGAACTGACCCCTGTGGAACGCCAGTGAGTTTCTGACTTTCAGAAATACCTCCCCTCCATGATACCTTGAAGGATCTGTCAGAGAGACAGGATTCCACCCAGCGCAGAACCGTTCCAGTGATGCCCAGGCTGGAGAGAGTTGACAGGAGGATCTGATGGTTCACAGTGTCGAAAGCAGCAGAGAGGTGGAGTAGGATGAGGACAGATGATCTAGAGGTTGCTCTTGCGAGTCGTAAGGCTTCAGTGACGGAAAGCAGAGCAGTCTCCGTGGAGTGGTTGCTCTTGAAGCCAGACTGCTTGGTGTCCAGGAGGTTGTTCTGTGTGAGAAAATTGGAGAGTTGATTAAAAAACGGCTCTTTCAAGAGTTTTGGAAAGAAAAGGGAGGAGGGAAACAGGTCTGTAGTTGTCAACCACAGCAGGGTTGAGTGAGGGTTTTTATAGCAGTGGGGTAACCCGGGCCTGCTTAAATGAGGGAGGGTCTGTGCCAGTAGAGAGGGATGTGTGAAAGATGTGTGTGAGTGCAGGTAATAGTGTGTGAGAGATGGACTGAAGAAGGTGAGAAGGGATGGGGTCAAGAGGACGGGTTGTGGGACGGCTAGAGAGGAGGAGTGTAGAGACATCAGTCTCTGAGAGGGGAGAGAAGGAGGACAGTTGGGAGTTACATGGAGGAGGAGCTGGTCTGTGCAGGTCGGGGGTTGAGAACTGGTTCCTGATTGATGTAACCTTGTTGGAAAAGAAAGCGGCGAAGTCATCTGCAGTGAGAGAGGTAGGGGAAGGGGAGGAGGGGGACAGACGTCGGAAACCTTCAAGTTACACCTTCACCTCTTCTGACACTGGAGACTCCTTCCGTAAACATTACACAAATAAACATCTCCTTCCTTTAAGAAAACGTCACAACATCTACGAGTATTTTTCTTTAACCCGCCGTACACGTCCCTGTGAATGAGCTGTTGCTATAGAAACCATAACGTATTAGCTGTCACATAGCCGTATTACTATTAGCCGCTGTTGTAGAGAACTAATCAACACCTGAGGACCAATCAGAATCCAGAACTCATCAGCGCTGTGGAACTTTCTTGCAGACTCTTTGTGATACTTTCCGGAGTTATACTAATATTCCTGTCACACAGAAGCTCCGTTCTGCTGATTTTTTGCCCCATTATGTCTGCTCTTGGTTTAAACACTCACCGAACACACACACACACACACACACACACCTCTTCCTGTCAGAGTCCATTAAAAACCCGCCACTCCAGAGCGATCTGTCTCTTTTAGCATGGCCCTCTAGGCAGAAGAATTGATTGTGCTTGTTAGTTATGAGTTTATTTGTCATCATGAGAGGCGAAGAAGACGGATTCCTCGCTCAGTTCTTCCTGTTCGGAGGTTTTGTGAACAGCTCCGTTCCACTCCTTCAGCGCCGAGTGTGCATAATCAGGGCGCTCCCGCAGGAGCGAGGTCACTGCCAGTTCAGCGCTAACGAATTAAACGATTTCGGTGTTTTCGCCCGCGAGGTGGCTTTTTGTCATGAACAATGGATTTCCGCAGATTTTTTCTGCCTTTATTATTCATGCGCAGGCCACGAGGGACAAACCGCACAAAGACACCGCGCGGGATATTCAGCCTCCGGAATGATCGACACACACGCCGAGCTGCATCTCATCACGGCTCCCGAACACACGGGTCACGCCGTGCGCGTACAATTACTTCCTGAGCCCAGCTGTTCCTGTGCGCAAAGTACCGGCGCCCCTGCAAGTCAATCATCAATGGATCAGGAGCAGTGTAGGAGCAGATATGAATTGGGTGGTGGATTATCCTCAGGATAACTCGCCGTGTGTGTGTGTGTGTGTGTGTGTGTTGCTTGTGTACGTATTCATATACAGACTTATAGCTAAACCGACACACACTGTCGTCATTCACGTGAGGAACGTTCCTGGTATTCAGAGTCGAGTTACGCGGCTGCTGAAGTTCGGAGGATTAAAGCCGCCTGTGTGTGGGTGTGATCGTATATATTTATTTATTAAATCCTGTTATATCTGGCTCATTTTAAATGCATGCGCAGTGTAATGAAGCTACGAGACGCTAAATGGAGGCGGCGAAAGTGTAACGTGCGTCCGAGCTGTCGGAGATTTCGTCACACTTCACACTCACCGTGACGATTTTGTCAGGGTTTGTGTTAACTCGACGCGCTCTGCTGTGAGGGAAACGTGCTCACGTTGTGAAGGAAAAGCTGACCGAGCGCTCATCGCGTCCCTCGCTTTATCCGTAAAGTACTCGCTCCTCCGGATTAAGACGCGCTCCATGGACTGTAAAGTGACGATGTTACGTGTGTGTAATTAATATTATTTGTTCAATAACAACAGGACTTCACGCTGCTCTTCACTCGCGCCGATATCACGTAAGAAACACGTGCTTAAGCTCAGAAGATCCGAATCGAGCGCACTCGAGACACGCCCCCGTTTCAGACGGACTCCGCCCCCGTGTGCGCAGCTCTCACGTAACAGCTTTTAAGTCTGTAGTCCAGGCTGAGTCCTGATGTGTGTAATTTCAGGATGAAATCCCCGGCTGCGTCTGCGTGTACTCTACGCTCAGAGAGAGAAGCTATAGGCAGATAAACAGGTATATAATCAGACAGACAGCTCCGTGTTGACGCTCGGAGGGAATTCGGAAGAACAAACACAGATGAATGAGGAGGGAATAACTAATAAACCCCAAAACGCCTTAAATCCCCACAATCCCAACAGAAGATTTATGGCTGGCGCCGCAGCGTAATGTGCACCGTGTTCATCTTTTGCTCGTATTTATATTTATATTCATCAACGTCAGGCACAACACGTACAGCAAAACCCCACTGCGTGTAACACACACTCAGAGAGAGATTATTTACACACGCGACTCAACCTCGTAGCGTCACATCAAAAAGATGCAAATTCTGTTGCGTTAAGCGGATTTATGCAGAGTAAAAGGAACACGCTCTCGCTACATCATCATTTATTTCAAACGCTGCGTTTTCATTCCCATCTAGATCACACACACACACACACACACACACACACACACACACACACACTGAGTCGTGTCACAAAAAGAACACCGTTATAGGTTAAACGCTGTTTTGAACGTTTCAAGTTGTTAGAGGAGTCAAAATTCAAAAGCAGACAACTTTACTACACACAACTACACTACCGGAGGAGTGAAGCACCGTGTGTGTGTGTGTGTGTGTGTGTGTGTGTGTGTGTGTGTGTGTGTGTGTGTGTTTGTCGAAGTGTGATGAAGTTCTCTTACAACAGAACGTCCCCAAGTGTTTTATTCCTCGTACTGTACACCAGCAATTTGCCAACAATTGACGTTTTTTTTTTACACTTTGTGCTTTTTATCCATTTGTAGTTACATTTACTCTTCCCGAGACGAGCGAGTTCCTGTCCGCACTTACGTTGTAGCAGCTGTAAACACTCGTTCCCTGTTTTTGGTCCCGAGATTGAGCGATGGTGTGATTAATGAGCGTAATCAGCTCTCCTCATTCCCTCCCCGGTTAGGAACCTCGGGATCATCCTGGACTCCAAGCAAATAAATGGTTATAAAGTCGTTAAGACGAGTTTTGCTCAGTTACGGATTATTTCTAAACGTCACACGTTTCTGTCTTTCTGAGATTCGGAGAAGATTATTGGTGCTTTTCTCACATCACGGATAGATTATTGTAATTCATTGTACTCGGGTCTTCCTCGGTCATCTCTCGCTCGTCTCCAGATGTTTCAGAACGCAGCTGCAAGGCTGTTGACCAGGGCGAAGAAATAAAAATGTAGCGTCGCTCCATCGGCCCACGGTCCAGTTTCGGATCCGGTTGAAGGTTCTGTTTTGTCTTTAGAACTCTTAATGATCAAGCTCCATCGTATCTCAAAGATCTTCTCACACCACATCCATCCAGCAGATTTTAAAGATCTCCTGATAGCTTTCTTCTGTATGTCCCTCCATCCGTTTAATAACCAAAGGGGTGGAGCTTGTTCAGTCTCCGCCCCTCGTTCATGGAATCACTTGCCAATGGACATCTGCCTCGCGCCTTCAGTTATCGTTTTTAAAGACAGACTGAAAGCGTATCTCTTCTCCCAGGAGTTTTCATCTCATTTTTACTCTTTATTGGATTTCTTTATTTGGTTTTTTTCTGTTTTCTATTTTACATTTCTCATCCTGTTCAGCACTGCGGTCAGCTCCGCTGCGTTTAAATGTGTTTATAAATAACATTACCTACTTACTTACTCCCTCTATTCTCCCTCTATTCTCCCTCTATTCTCCCTCTATTCTCTCTCTATTCTCTCTCTATTCTCTCTCTATTCTCCCTCTATTCTCTCTCTATTCTCTCTCTATTCTCCCTCTATTCTCCCTCTATTCTCTCTCTATTCTCTCTCTATTCTCTCTCTATTCTCTCTCTATTCTCCCTCTATTCTCCCTCTATTCTCTCTCTATTCTCCCTCTATTCTCTCTCTATTCTCTCTCTATTCTCCCTCTATTCTCTCTCTATTCTCTCTCTATTCTCTCTCTATTCTCTCTCTATTCTCTCTCTATTCTCCCTCTATTCTCCCTCTATTCTCTCTCTATTCTCCCTCTATTCTCTCTCTATTCTCTCTCTATTCTCCCTCTATTCTCTCTCTATTCTCTCTCTATTCTCCCTCTATTCTCCCTCTATTCTCTCTCTATTCTCTCTCTATTCTCCCTCTATTCTCCCTCTATTCTCCCTCTATTCTCTCTCTATTCTCCCTCTATTCTCCCTCTATTCTCCCTCTATTCTCTCTCTATTCTCCCTCTATTCTCTCTCTATTCTCCCTCTATTCTCCCTCTATTCTCCCTCTATTCTCTCTCTATTCTCTCTCTATTCTCTCTCTATTCTCTCTCTCTATTCTCTCTCTATTCTCCCTCTATTCTCCCTCTATTCTCCCTCTATTCTCCCTCTCTATTCTCTCTCTATTCTCCCTCTCTATTCTCTCTCTATTCTCTCTCTCTATTCTCTCTCTATCCCCTCTCTCTATCCCCTCTCTCTATTCTCTCTCTATTCCCTCTCTCTATTCTCTCTCTCTATTCTCCTTCTATTCTCCCTCTATTCTCCCTCTATTCTCTCTCTATTCTCCCTCTATTCTCTCTCTCTATTCTCTCTCTATTCTCTCTCTATTCTCTCTCTCTATTCTCTCTCTGTTCTCTCTCTATTCTCTCTCTCTATTCTCTCTCTATTCTCCCTCTATTCTCTCTCTATTCTCTCTCTCTATTCTCTCTCTATTCTCCCTCTATTCTCTCCCTCTATTCTCCCTCTATTCTCCCTCTATTCTCTCTCTCTATTCTCTCTCTCTCTATTCTCTCTCTATTCTCCCTCTATTCTCTCTCTATTCTCTCTCTCTATTCTCTCTCTATTCTCCCTCTATTCTCTCCCTCTATTCTCCCTCTATTCTCCCTCTATTCTCTCTCTCTATTCTCTCTCTCTCTCTCTCTCTCTATTCTCCCTCTATTCTCTCTCTATTCTCCCTCTCTATTCTCTCTCTATTCTCTCTCTATTCTCCCTCTATTCTCTCTCTATTCTCCCTCTATTCTCTCTCTATTCTCTCTCTCTATTCCCTCTCTCTATTCCCTCTCTATTCTCTCTCTCTATTCTCTCTCTATTCTCCCTCTATTCTCCCTCTATTCTCTCTCTATTCCCTCTCTCTATTCCCTCTCTCTATTCTCTCTCTCTATTCTCTCTCTCTATTCTCTCTCTATTCTCTCCCTCTATTCTCTCTCTCTCTATTCCCTCTCTCTATTCTCTCTATTCTCTCTCTATTCTCTCTGTATTCCCTCTCTCTATTCCCTCTCTCTATTCTCTCTCTCTATTCTCTCTCTCTATTCTCTCTCTATTCTCTCCCTCTATTCTCTCTCTCTCTATTCCCTCTCTCTATTCTCTCTATTCTCCCTCTATTCTCTCTCTATTCCCTCTCTCTATTCCCTCTCTCTATTCTCTCTCTCTATTCTCTCTCTCTATTCTCTCTCTATTCTCTCCCTCTATTCTCTCTCTCTCTATTCCCTCTCTCTATTCTCTCTCTCTCTATTCCCTCTCTCTATTCTCTCTATTCTCTCTCTATTCTCTCTGTATTCCCTCTCTCTCTCTATTCTCTCTCTCTATTCTCTCTCTATTCTCTCTCTCTATTATCTCTCTATTCTCTCTCTCTCTATTCTCTCTCCCTCTATTCTCTCTCTATTCTTTCTCTATTCTCTCTCTCTATTCTCTCTCTCTCTATTCTCTCTCTATTCTCTCTCTATTCTCTCTCTCTCTATTCTCTCTCCCTCTATTCTCCCTTTATTCTCTCTCTATTCCCTCTCTCTAGTCCCTCTCTCTATTCTCTCTCTCTCTATTCCCTCTCTCTATTCTCTCTATTCTCTCTCTATTCTCTCTGTATTCCCTCTCTCTCTCTATTCTCTCTCTCTATTCTCTCTCTATTCTCTCTCTCTATTATCTCTCTATTCTCTCTCTCTCTATTCTCTCTCCCTCTATTCTCTCTCTATTCTTTCTCTATTCTCTCTCTCTATTCTCTCTCTCTCTATTCTCTCTCTATTCTCTCTCTATTCTCTCTCTCTCTATTCTCTCTCCCTCTATTCTCCCTTTATTCTCTCTCTATTCCCTCTCTCTAGTCCCTCTCTCTATTCCCTCTCTCTATTCCCTCTCTCTCTCTTTATTCTCTCTCTTGAAGTGAAGAAGATAAACTGTAATAGGCAGGTTGTTGTTTTTGTGTTAGTGGTATAAACTCCTCCGTCCTGAAGGTGTGAAATTTAGAGCGCTGACACTGTGGACTCCTTCCATTAACGGTGCGTGAGTAGATGGCACTTGAAGAAGAGAGAAAAGTCGTGAGACTCAGACACACCGCGTGTAGAAAAATCGCTAACGTAAGTAATCGTTTAAGAGCCGCAGCAACGTTAAAAAGCTACGTACATTCGTAGACGAAGTTGTCTGAGAGTCCGTCCGCCATTTTGTTCCCGCTGAGCGGCTTCAGAAAACACGAAACATGACGTCACTTCCAGTAAAGGAACGTAGTGCGCGTGGATGCGTCCTGGTTTCTGCGGTGCATTGTGGGATTTTTTAGGCAGCGAGCGTTCCAGAGCACTGGAAGGATTTTAGGATTGAGACAGGACTTAAAATGGCCGCCTCCCGATCAGCGTCCTGACTACTGAACGAGGGAGCTGATTAAGACGCACCCCGAGTTCTGAGAAAAGGTCCTAGATCAGGAGATCCGCTGCTCAAAAGAGATGTGTGGGTTGTTTTTCTTTCTTTAACGAAGTCCTCGCTGATTAGCTGATGATGCAGTAAACTAAACTCAGCGGCGTTGTGTTTCTCCGCGGCTGGAATCGGACGTGCTCTGGAATAAAACCCGCAGAAGGTTCCGAGTCCTCGCTCTCGGTTTGGAGAAACGCAGTAAATCGGTAGCGACGAGGCGCACAGGGGAACGTTCTCCACTGTGAGCTTACAGCGCCGTAAGGATTTCTCTTGTGAGCACAGATGTATTGCTTTTAATCTATTCAGAGGAGGACCGGCCGTTAATATTCAGGCTAGTTAGAGCCGGTTCCTCTCCCTCCGCCTCTGCAGAGGAAATCTGAGATGGTCTGAAGGACAGTCTGAGTGTTGAAGGAGCAGGAGAACCCAGCACAGGTGCAGGACCCGGGGTTATGAGAGTGGAATACCTCAGCAGTGATTAATATTCTCGGTGTGTCTCAGATGTAATCTCATATCATCTTTAATGTGACCCGAAACCGAGCAGGCTTGGACAGGGACGATAAAAAGGATTAAAGGTGATGGGCAGATTCTGACCGCAGGCGAGTGGGCGTAATGGAGCGAGTGGAGAACACAAGGTCCCGTGGTGTGGGCGTGGAAACGAGCGTCCTGGGTCGCTTTGTGTCAGTCTAACACAGACAGGAACTCGACGGAGAAGAACTCGTTCTTTTCCTCCGCACTTTACTGTTGTAGTGCATTTGTGTTGACATGAAGG
>NC_030432.2:25688394-25698394 GCF_001660625.3 Ictalurus punctatus
TTACGGAAATAATTTGATGAAATATAAACCCCATAAAACAACGTGGAAAGATTCTACGTGTAATTGACGTACTCAAGTACAGTTCTAATTTATAACTTAACTGTTAACTTATAAGTAACTTTAAATCTTAATAAATAAATCAAAATGTTTTAGTTCTTAAAATGTAAAATAACATATATATATACATATATATATATATATATATATATATATATATATATATATATATATATATATATATTTGACAAACTATCAAACATTATTTATACATGTACGATAATATTTTTATTTATTTATTTATTTATTTCTGGATTTTCCACCTGTGGAACATGTTTTGTTAAAATTCTCATTAGATTTTAGTAAATTATTTATAGGCATAATAAAAAATAATGTGTAACAGAATGAGAAAATTGTGGACCAGTCTACGCCTGACGCTTTGAGATCCATTGTTCTACTCAGATATTTGTCACATCAGTAGCTTAAACAGGATCTATGTCTCAGTAAGGTATCTTTACATTTCCTGAATGATTAAACATTGTTGTGTTCATAGTTGAACTTGACAGCGGTGAGCTGGTTTTTAGTGTAAAACGATGCAGACGGTGGTGATGGATGGAAATGTGAAATTCTTCATGACTTTGTGAGATGAGTTTTGTCCTTGTCGGCCGTAGCAGTATTTCTCCAAGCGCTTGTCACGGCTAAATTTCCAGCTGAGGAGAGGAACGCCGGATAGTCAGGTGTCCTTATTCATTTGCCAAACTCATTTCATTTTCAGTGGTTGATTATAGGTGTGTGTGAGGGTGTGTGTGTGTGTGTGTGTGTGTGTGTGTGTGTGTGTGTGTGTGACCTCCTTTAGCACCGAGCGTTCATTTTTTTCATCCATAAATTACCCATCAGCCCCAGCATCCTCCGCTCTCCTCTAGTGCACACGGAACCCGGCGCTCATTACAGATAAATCCGGGTCAAGAGGTGAAATTAAAGGAGCGGTTCAGACACATTTCCCTCAAAAGATGCTGTTAGTGTTCAGAGTTAATGAACCTCTCACAGACTAATCACCTACACGTCTGTGCTGTAGTCCACATTACTGCATGATCAATATATGTTAACTACGACATGATATAATTACCACATGATAACCACATTATAACCAGATTACTTTATGATGACTACATTACCACATGACGACATAACTACATTACCATATGATAACTACAATACCACCTTATAACCACAGTATAGCTACATTGCTGCATGAATACTACATTACCACAATAACTACACTACCACATGATAACCGTATTACCACATGATAACTACTTTATACCCATATTATCACATGACCACATAACTACGTTACCACATAACCACATTCTAACCTCATGATTACTACAATATCACATGATAACCACACGATAACTACATTACCACATGACGAGATAACTACATTATAACCACATTACCACATGATAACTACATTATAACCACATTACCACATGATAACTACATTATAACCACATTACCACATGATAACTACATTATAACCACATTACCACATGATAACTACATTATAATCATAAAGCCACATAACTACATTATAACCACATTACCACATGATAACTACATTATAACCACATTACCACATGATAACTACATTATAATCATAAAGCCACATAACTACATTATAACCACATTACCACATGATAACTACATTATAACACCATTACCACATGATAACTACATTATAACCACATTACCACATGATAACTACATTATAACCACATTACTACATGATAACTACATTATAACCACATTACCACATGATAACTACATTATAACCACATTACCACATGATAACTACATTATAACCACATTACCACATGACAACTACATTATAATCATAAAGCCACATAACTACATTATAACCACATTACCACATGATAACTACATTATAACCACATTACCACATGATAACTACATTATAATCATAAAGCCACATAACTACATTATAACCACATTACCACATGATAACTACATTATAACCACATTACCACATGATAACTACATTATAATCATAAAGCCACATAACTACATTATAACCACATTACCACATGATAACTACATTATAACCACATTACCACATGATAACTACATTATAATCATAAAGCCACATAACTACATTATAACCACATTACCACATGATAACTACATTATAACCACATTACCACATGATAACTACATTATAACCACATTACCACATGATAACTACATTATAATCATAAAGCCACATAACTACATTATAACCACATTACCACATGATAACTACATTATAACCACATTACCACATGATAACTACATTATAACCACATTACCACATTATAACCACATTACCACATGATAACTACATTATAATCATAAAGCCACATAACTACATTATAACCACATTACCACATGATAACTACATTATAACCACATTACCACATGATAACTACATTATAACACCATTACCACATGATAACTACATTATAACACCATTACCACATGATAACTACATTATAATCATAAAGCCATATAACTACATTATAACCACATTACCACATGACAACTACATTATAACCACATTACCACATGATAACTACATTATAACACCATTACCACATGATAACTAAGTTATGACCACATTTGTTTACTCAAGCCTACCCTGACTAGACTTTCTATTATACTAATTCCCAGTCCTAATAATCTTTTCTCTCCCTCTCTCCTTCTGCCGAGCCACACACGATTTTATGGAGATATTAGAGATCCTGATCTTTTCTGATCTCCGGCTGGAGCTCAAATCTTCTCCAATTCCAGACTGCTGGGACTACGGCTGCTCCTAACGCCATACAGACTTCATATAAATCCATAATGAACTTTTTCACACTATCTGTTGTTACCCAGATGAGGACGGGTTCCCTTCTGAGTCGGGTTCCTCTCAAGGTTTCTTCCTCTTAAAACATCTTAGGGAGTTTTTCCTCACCACCGTCGCCACTCAGTGTCTTGCTCAGTTGGGATAAATTCACTCCTTTAATATCTGTACACCGTGTTGATATTTCTGTAAAGCTGCTTTGAGACAATGTCTATTGTAAAAAGCGCTATACAAATACAATTGAATTGATTTGAATTACCATGATAACTACATTATAACCACATTACCACATGATAACTAAGTTATAACACATTACCACATGATAACTACATTGTAACAACATTACCACATGATAACTACATTATATCACCATTACCACATGATAACTACATTATAACCACATTACCACTTGATAATTACATTATAACCACATTACCACATGACAACTACATTATAACCACATTACCACATGACAACTACATTATAACCACATTACCACTTGATAATTACATTATAACAACATTACCACATGATAACTACATTATAACCACATTACCACATGATAACTACATTATAACCACATTACCACTTGATAACTACATTATAACCACATTACCACTTGATAATTACATTATAACCACATTACCACATGATAACTACATTATAACCACTACCACATGATAACTATATTATAACCTTATTATGACATGATAACTACATTATAACCACATTACCACATGATAACTACATTATAACCACATTACCACTTGATAATTACATTATAGCACCATTACCACATGATAACTACATTATAACCACTACCACATGATAACTATATTATAACCTTATTATGACATGATAACTACATTATAACCACATTACCACATGATAACTATATTATAACACCATTACCTCATGATAACTACATTATAACCACATTACCACATGATAACTACATTATAACCACATTACCACATGACAACTACATTATAACCACATTACCACTTGATAATTACATTATAGCACCATTACCACATGATAACTACATTATAACCACATTACCACATGATAACTATATTATAACCTTATTATGACATGATAACTACATTATAACCACATTACCACATGATAACTATATTATAACACCATTACCTCATGATAACTACATTATAACCACATTACCACATGATAACTACATTATAACCACATTACCACATGACAACTACATTATAACCACATTACCACTTGATAATTACATTATAACAACATTACCACATGATAACTACATTATAACCACATTACCACATGATAACTACATTATAACCACATTACCACTTGATAATTACATTATAGCACCATTACCACATGATAACTACATTATAACCACATTACCACATGATAACTATATTATAACCTTATTATGACATGATAACTACATTATAACCACATTACCACATGATAACTATATTATAACACCATTACCTCATGATAACTACATTATAACCACATTACCACATGATAACTACATTATAACCACATTACCACATGACAACTACATTATAACCACATTACCACATGATAACTACATTATAACCACATTACCACTTGATAATTACATTATAACAACATTACCACATGATAACTACATTATAACCACATTACCACATGATAACTACATTATAACCACATTACCTCTTGATAATTACATTATAGCACCATTACCACATGATAACTATATTATAACCTTATTATGACATGATAACTACATTATAACCACATTACCACATGATAACTACATTATAACCACATTACCACATGATACCTACATTATAACCACATTACCACATGACAACTACATTATGATAACCACATGATAACTACATTACATTACATAAATCACATTACCACATGATAACTGCAAATACATGATTGTATTACTGTTGCTAGCCGAAGTGTAAATCCTACAGCCCATTATGTGATCTGTACACACCACTATTGTTTAAAGTTTTTAAGTTTGATTTATGTTACGTGCTCGGCTGCGTACTAGCTTCGCTCTCAGATTAGATTAGTATAGCGAATGAACTGTACTAGCTACATACACTCACCAGAGGCGCACAAATTATCTTTGTTTCCAAGCTTTATTTTGCTTCCCTACATCTCTGTACACATTTAACGAGAGTCATATATGA
Organism: Ictalurus punctatus; assembly: GCF_001660625.3. Classification (NCBI taxonomy): domain Eukaryota; kingdom Metazoa; phylum Chordata; class Actinopteri; order Siluriformes; family Ictaluridae; genus Ictalurus; species Ictalurus punctatus. The sequence goes on from NC_030432.2 coordinate 25,693,486, forward strand.
CAGGAGAAGATGAAACCACGCTTATAAGTTTTTCTTCTTTCATGTTTGCACGAAGTAGTGCAGGTGGGAACTATAGTTGTGAGCGGAGAACTGAAGAAACGTTGAACCGCACATGTCGTAGGATCGGACCGAGGAATCTTGGATTTATTGCTTCTTTAGAGCATCGTAACTAATTTGCATGGAGTTGATAAAAGAAACTCGAACATCAACGGTCCAATGCAGATGATGAGATGATTCATCCGTATACGCGGCACTCAGAAACCCAGCCAGTGATTGGTTCTCATCCATAAATCAGCTAAGGATGCTGGGTAATCTCAGGGCTGAAGGGGATCACATTCCTTTCTCCTTCTCTGCTCCTGAGAGGACGTTAATGCTCCGAGATATTCCAAGATCCATTTTCTCATCTTATTTCTTTTTTAATGGAGGATTATGGAAGCGTGTTGGTGTAGTATATGTGTTCATCAGCTGTAAGATTAGCCAGAATCCCCCGCTGATTTATATAAATGAGAACCAATCACCAGCTATAACGAGCAGCCAGAGGGTGTGTGTGTGTGTGTGTGTGTGTGTGTGTGTGTGTGTGTGTGTGTGAGTGATTGAATGCAGTGGTAGTGGATACTGCAGAGGGAATGATAGACATGCCTGTTGAGAGTTATATAAGATTTAAGATCTTTATATAAGATTTGAATCAGTATTGTTTTGCGGTACGTAACAAAAGGCGTGTAAGTCGGCCGTTTCCTGTCCCAGCGTGAGAACGTGTCTGTACCATGTTAAACTTAAACGATTATATGCATAACCTTGTGTTCACACTAGGAACAGTAAAGCGACAGGCAGTCCTTCCTTTTCCACCCACGTGCGTGACACTGAGACACGATTTCAGCCACGTCTCAATCGACATTTTCTCAATTCTATGCAAATTAGTTACGCTGCTGTAAAGAAGCTACAAATTCAATTCAATTCAGTTTTATTTCTACAGCGCTTTTAACACTGGACGTTGTCTCAAAGCAGTTTACAGAAACATATAAACACAGGATGGAGATTTTAAGTGTGTGAGTTTATCCCTATTGAGCGAGACGGTGGTGACGGTGGTGAGGAAAAACTCCCTGAGATGATCTGAGGAAGAAACCTTGAGAGGAAGCGGACTCAGAAGGAACCCGTCCTCATCTGGGGAACGACGGATAGCGTGAGAGTAAAGGGAAGTTCATTATGGTTTTATATGAAGTCTGTTTGTTGAACTAGTCCACTGTTCACTAAAGGAGACCTGAGTGCAGAACTGCATGCGGTAAATGCATTTCATGGTACTTCAAGCGGCACCGTCCTCAGCATCTCCAGGCCGTAGCCTCCAGTAGATGAGAGCTCCATCCAGAGGTAGAACATCAGGATGGATCAGACAGGTCCGGAGAGCAGAAAGGGTCAGGATCACTGGCATCTCCATAATATCATGTGTGGCTGGACAGAAGGAGAGAGGGAGAGGGAGGTAAAGAGAGGGAGAGATGATTAGGTATGCTTACTATCTATCTTACTATGATGGAGAAGACTGTGTACTTTGTGTAAAAGAAAGTCTAAAATCCGAGCGATGGTCTCGAATGGTTCCTCAGACCAGTCCTGTGGCATGTGTGGTCCAGTGTTTCTTCCGTTCCCCTCTCACGACTTTAGTTCCTTTCTGCGATTAGTAACGTGGAGAACTTAAATGCAGTTTAAATGAACGTGAGGGACACGGAGGCTTAGTGCTGAACACGTTTGTCTCGCACCTCCGGAGTTAGGGGTTTGAAACCCGCCTCCGCCATGTGTGCACCATGTTCTCTCCGTGCTGTGGGGGTTTCCTCCGGGTACTCCGGTTTCCTCCCCCAGTCCAAACACATGCGTTGTAGACTGATTGGCGTGTCTAAATCGTCCATAGTGTGTGTGATTGTGCCCTGCGATGGGCTGGAACCCCTTCCAGGGTGTTCCCTGCGTTGTGCTCCTCGGATAGGCTCCAGGCTCCCCGCGACTCCGTGTAGGATAAGCAGTACAGAAAATAGAAGGATAAGTAGATGGAGGGATGAAAATGGTGTATAAATCGCGTTGGATAATCGGCCATAGGCTGGTTTTTATTTAGACTGTTCCTGGTTCTCATCAGAACTAAACAAAACAAAAAAAAAAGCAATTTCCAAGTAGGAAACCACTTGGGTTACCGTGCAGTGCAGATTAAATTTATAAACTTTATATAATTTATAAATATTATGAGTGACAGCATCAATATTTTACCTCAAAAAGAAACAAACAAAAGTGCGTGTTCACTCTTCTTTAAATAGTTCCTGTGAGTAAGACATGAATTTATTCATAACCTTTCATTGGAGGGTTGTACATCTTTGGGTTTTTTGTTCTTCAGTGAATACGGTGCTGTGAAATAGTATTTGCCCCATCCTGATTTCCTCTGTTTCTGTGTACATCTCATACTAAATAGTTTTAGATCTTCAAATGAAATCTAATACAATACAGCGACTGTCTGAGTAAACACACAATACACTTTTTAAATGATAATGTTATTTATTGAAGAAAAAAGTTCTCCAATACCAACTGGGCCTGTGTGAAAATGTATTTGCCCCCTGTAGTTAGTAATTCCCCAAACCTATGAAACTGCATTGATAATGGGGTTCACATGGGTTTGTTTATTTATTTATGCTTCAATAAATAAAATAATAAATAAAGACTATATTGTGTGTTTACTCGGGTTGGCTTTGTTTTATGTTGTATTTCATTTGAAGATCTAAAACTATTTAGAATAAGATAGTAAATCAGAAGCAGGGGAAATGAAACACTTTCACAGCACTGTATGTGTAAGCTGCTGAGACAAACGTAGATTTTCTTTCAGAAACAAAAGTCATGCGAAGAAAAAGCAAAGTGTAAGTATAGAGAGTGCTGTAGAACCTGTAGAGGAGACTGGAGGAGGGTGCGGATGTGTCCTGTGTGTTTATAGCAGCTTTACTTCTCTCTGCCCTGATGCTTTACAGTGTCTCATGTGTTTGCGGCTTTTACAGTGTTAGCGTGCCTTCAGCTGCCTCTGCGTCTTCAGCTCTAAAACGCAGGGCCTGTCTGAGGCTCATCGTAAATGCACGCAGGAATGTAACGCTCTTTCATGTGTGTTTATTCACGGCGGAAACTGGATTGCTTTGTCTTTCCCGTTCCGAAGTATTGTCCTTCTCCTCTGTCTGTTGCTCAGGGTTCTTTCCAGCGTGTCACTGGAGGATCTGATGAAGATCCATCGCTCGCTCCCTAGAGTTTATCTCCTCACGCCTCGTCTCCGTCTCCTACCTGACTTCTTTTTTTTTTCTTTTTTTCTGTTTGTCAGATTCCTCTCCAACATGTCGTTCGAGGGCCTGACAGGTCATGTCACTGTGCATCCCTCCATCTCTATCGTTTCCACCACACACGGGTTCCACGTTTGGAGCCTTCAGAGGGACGCTCTAGGTCAGCCAAGCTGGGCCACGGTGGCTGAATGGCATTCTGGACACTTGGAGATGGATAAGAAGAGTATTTGGCCGGATTTAATGAAACATGAGCTGGATCAGGAGACGACCGTCAAGCCCGGCAGACGCTGGCATCACGGATTTCCTGTTTCTGGGCACAGACTCCGTGTTGTGACTTTAGTGGAGCATCCGTTTGTTTTTACCCGCAAGGCTGATGAAGATGGCCGATGCCCAGCTGGACAGCTTTGTCTGGACCCTCGAACCAACAACTCAGACATCCTGAACCGTCTTTTCACAGATCTGGAGCAGAAAAACAGCAGCTCGTTACCAGGTGACATGATCAAATGCTGCTACGGATACTGCGTCGACCTGCTGGAGAAGCTCGCTGAGGATATGGGGTTTGATTTTGAACTCTACATCGTAGGCGACGGAAAGTACGGAGCGTGGAAAAACGGGCAGTGGACGGGACTGGTGGGAGACTTGCTGAGCGGCGCAGCCGACATGGCCGTCACGAGCTTCAGCATCAATTCAGCGCGGAGCAAAGTGATGGACTTCACCAGCCCGTTCTTCTCCACCAGCTTGGCCATCCTGGTGCGCAGTAAGGACACGGCCGCGCCCATCGGAGCCTTCATGTGGCCGTTACACTGGTCCATGTGGGTCGGGATCTTCATCACGCTCCACATCACCGCACTTTTCCTCACGCTCTACGAGTGGAAGAGTCCGTTTGGAATGACGCCGCATGGACGAAACCGGGTCCGAGTCTTTTCCTATTCTTCTGCGCTCAACCTGTGTTACGCCGTGCTGTTCGGACGAACTGTCGCGAGCAAGACGCCAAAATGCTGGACCGGACGATTCCTCATGAACCTCTGGGCCATTTTCTGCCTGCTGGTGCTCTCCAGCTACACCGCGAACCTAGCCGCTGTGATGGTGGGCGAGAAAATATTCGAGGAGGTTTCGGGAATTCACGACGCCAAGGTGAGACGCTAAACTCGCTAATCTATCGGATTTATCGTTCTCTCAGGCAGAGAAGCTGTAAAATGTTAACACTGCGCAGTGCTGCGGTCGAGGAGACTGGGGAAGCTGACAGGGTGAGATAAATATTGTGATGTCATAACACACATTTTCAGTGCTTTAAGTGCTTTTACAGTAAATAAATGATTTTATGAATGAAAAGGAAAAGTGTAAAGGAAAACATATGACAGAAATAAAGAAGTTAAAGAAAATGTAAATAAAGAATGAAAAGAAAAATGAAGGCTCGGAGAACAGAGGAAGTAAATGAAAATAAATAGGAAGGAAAGGTATGAACAATAAAGAGGAAATAAAGGTAAAGGAGTAAAATAAACGATGGTGGATAAAATTAGGAAAGCGATGCATAAAGATGCATCTACAGAACAACAAGAAAAAAGGGGGAAACAAGAAGAAAGAACAAACCCAAAGCAAATAAAGAAAGGACACATAAGAAA
>NC_030432.2:25703394-25713394 GCF_001660625.3 Ictalurus punctatus
CTCTCTCTATTCTCTCTACTCCCTCTCTCTAATCTCTCTACTCCCTCTCTCTATTCTCTCTACTCCCTCTCTCTACTCCCTCTCTCTATTCTCTCTACTCCCTCTCTCTACTCCCTCTCTCTAATCTCTCTACTCCCCTCTCTCTATTCTCTCTACTCCCTCTCTCTATTCTCTCTACTCCCTCTCTCTACTCCCTCTCTCTAATCTCTCTACTCCCCTCTCTCTATTCTCTCTACTCCCTCTCTCTATTCTCTCTACTCCCTCTCTCTATTCTCTCTTCTCCCTCTCTCTACTCCCTCTCTCTATTCTCTCTACTCCCTCTCTCTATTCTCTCTACTCCCTCTCTCTACTCCCTCTCTCTATTCCCTCTCTCTATTCTCTCTCTCTATTCCCTCTCTCTATTCTCTCTCTCTATTCCCTCTCTCTATTCCCTCTCTCTATTCCCTCTCTCTATTCTCTCTCTATATTCCCTCTCTCTATTCTCTCTCTCTATTCCCTCTCTCTATTCTCTCTCTCTATTCCCTCTCTCTATTCTCTCTACTCCCCTCTCTCTATTCTCTCTCTCTATTCCCTCTCTCTATCCTCTCTTTATTCCCTCTCTCTATTCCCTCTCTTTATCCTCTCTCTCTATTCTCTCTCTCTATTCTCTCTCTATTCCCTCTCTCTATTCCCTCTCTCTATCCTCTCTCTCTATTCTCTCTCTCTATTCTCTCTCTATTCCCTCTCTCTATTCTCTCTCTCTATTCTCTCTCTCTATTCTCTCTCTCTATTCTCTCTCTCTATTCTCTCTCTCTATCCTCTCTTTATTCCCTCTCTCTATTCCATTCCCTCTCTCTATTCTCTCTTTATTCTCTCTCTTCATGTTAATAAGAAAAAAAAAATGCAGTTTGTTGCATCATGTAACCGGGAAACCGCAGAAGCGTTTGTCACAGCTTCACCTCTGTCTGTTACACAGCGCTGACACTGGAGACTCCTTCTACACGCTACATCAACACCTTTTATAATCAGTCTATTATCAGTGGAGCGTGCGCTGTACACGTCCCTGTGAACGAGCCGTTACTATAGAAACCATAACGCATTAGAGCATTAATATAAACCTGCGCTACTGTCAGGGCCGCTGTTATAGAGAACTCATCACCACCTGACGACCAATCAGCTGAGATCTTCTGGACTCTGATTGGCCAGAAGGTGTGTGATGTCTCTGTCTGTGTTCTGAAGGACAGATCCTCCTCAACTCGACGCTTTCATCATGGATAAAGCTCTGCTTGACTACGAGGTCTCCATTGATGCTGAGTGTAAGCTTCTGACGGTGGGAAAACCGTTCGCTATCGAAGGTACAAGCTGTTATAACAAGCCTACACACACACACACACACACACACACACACACACACACACATAAATAAGAAATGCACTCTAAAGCACACTGTAGATGAATGGAGAAACATGTTGAAGATCAAAGAGTAATTATAGACCAGATATTTGTTCTAGTGCCTTCTCTCGTGAGGTTAATCCTAGACCACGAGTCCCCGGGTGTTTGGGGTTACGGCGTACATGTTTGAGGCGTGAGCGTCGCCGATGGTGACGGAGAGAGCCGCAGGGTCACACCTGGTGCATCTGAGTGGCAGATTAAATGATATTACTGACTCTTACTGATGGAGACGGTGTATAAAGACGGAATTCTCCAGCAGTCTGACGGAGCGGCGTTCCGGCACTGAACAGCTCACACAAACTCCACCCACTTCCACGATCTAGGTTTACGGCTAACGAGCTGCTACTGTAGAGCAAGACACTCCGCTGGGGGCGGGACATGTACCTTCTAGAGAGCACTTAATTGGTTGAAAATAAGACGAGTACAGGAAGAGTCATCGAAATATGTTCCAGGAAGTGTGAGTATCACAGAGGCCCCGGGGTCCTCACTATCGATCCGATCATGTGAACCACGTTCGGAGGTGCTCTGGGACGCATACGGCCACGTCACGTCTGTGATGTGAGCGCGAAAGCATCTGGATGCGTCCCGGGACATAAGTAATGACGGCGAGACTGTGTGGAGACTTGGTTTATAAGTTTGGTTAGCAGACCGCGTGATTAAAAGGTTTGAAATAGTGCGTACAGGAAGGTGAGATCAGATTTCTGTGGAAGATGGAAGATGGACGTACGGTAATAAACAGGAGTGACAGCGGAAACGATGGAGGAGATCCGATCACAAGTGCTCACTGAAGATCAGATGACTGGAGACGCATGTTAAAGCCTGGTGTTAAGAGGGCATGAGGGACAGGCACACACATCTCAGAATCACTGAGAGTCATGTTTTTGCCCATTACAGGGTGAACGCAAACAAACAAACAAACAAACAAACAAACAAACGAGAGCTTCTAATTAAGCGAGTGATTAGAATAAACCAAGAGCCGAGCATCACGAGTCTCCTCACTAGTAGTCCCTTAAATCTGTGTGTGTGTCTGTGTGTGTGTGTGTGTGTCTGTGTGTGTGTGTGTGTGTGTGTGTGTGTGTGTGTGTGTGTGTGTGTGTGTGAGAGAGAGAGAGAGAGAGAGAGAGAGAGAGAGAGAGAGAGAGAGAGAGACAGATTGCTAAAAGGCTTTCAGTTCTGTAGGAGAGACAATCAGGATGCAGAGGGTGTTGTCGGTGTGTGTGTGTGTGTGTGTGTGTGTGTGTGTGTGTGTGTGTGTGTGTGTGTGTTTTCTCTGTGAGCGGAAATAAAATGTGTGGATGTCTGAGCAGTACTCAGGAAGATAGACGAGCTGTCTTCTCTATGCGTATACACACACACACACACACACACACACACACACACACACACAGACACACAGACACACACACACACACACACACACGCACACACACACACACACACACACAGACACACACACACACACACACACACACACACACACACAGACACACACACACACACACACACACACACACACACACACACACACACACACATTTTTAAAGTGTCTTAAGGAGTTTTTCAGGCCGTGAAAAAGTGGTGTTATTATCGGTGCAGACCAATTGACCTTTTTTTAGTGTTCTCGGTTCTCCATAGTTCAGATGCTTTATAAAATTGATTATTAAATGGATTATTAAAGGGATCATTAAAGGGATCATTAAAGGGATCATTAAATGGATTATTAAAGGGATTATTAAAGTGATTATTAAAGGGATTAATAATGAGATTAATAAAGGGATCATTAAAGGGATTATTAAAGGGATCATTAAAGGGATCATTAAAGGGATTATTAAAGGGATTATTAAAGGGATCATTAAAGGGATCATTAAACTGATTATTAAATTGATTATTAAAGGGATTATTAAAGGGATTATTAATGAGATTAATAAAGGGATCATTAAAGGGATTATTAAAGGGATCATTAAAGGGATCATTAAAGGGATTATTAAAGGGATTATTAAAGGGATCATTAAAGGGATCATTAAACTGATTATTAAATTGATTATTAAAGGGATTATTAAAGGGATTATTAATGAGATTAATAAAGGGATCATTAAAGGGATCATTAAAGGGATTATTAAAGGGATTATTAAATGGATCATTAAAGGGATCATTAAATGGATTATTAAAGGGATTATTAAAGGGATAATTAAATTGATTATTAAATTGATTATTAAAGGGATTATTAATGAGATTAATAAAGGGATCATTAAAGGGATCATTAAAGGGATTATTAATGAGATTAATAAAGGGATCATTAAAGGGGTCATTAAAGGGATTATTAAAGGGATTATTAAATGGATTATTAAAGGGATTATTAATGAGATTAATAAAGGGATCATTAAAGGGGTCATTAAAGGGATTATTAAAGGGATCATTAAAGGGATAATTAAATTGATTATTAAATTGATTATTAAAGGGATTATTAATGAGATTAATAAAGGGATCATTAAAGGGGTCATTAAAGGGATTATTAAAGGGATTATTAAAGGGATTATTAAATTGATTATTAAATGGATTATTAAAGGGATCATTAAAGGGATTATTAATGAGATTAATAAAGAGATCATTAAAGGGATCATTAAATGGATTATTAAAGGGATTATTAAAGGGATCGTTAAAGGGATCATTAAAGGGATCATTAAAGGGATTATTAAAGGGATCATTAAATGGATCATTAAATTGATTATTAAATGGATTATTAAAGGGATCATTAAAGGGATTATTAATGAGATTAATAAAGAGATCATTAAAGGGATCATTAAATGGATTATTAAAGGGATTATTAAAGGGATCGTTAAAGGGATCATTAAAGGGATTATTAAAGGGATTATTAAAGGGATTATTAAAGGGATTATTAATGAGATTAATAAAGGGATCATTAAAGGGATTATTAAGGATTATTAAAGGGATCATTAAAGGGATCATTAAAGGGATTATTAAAGGGATTATTAAAGGGATCATTAAAGGGATCATTAAAGGGATTATTAAGGATTATTAAAGGGATCATTAAAGGGATCATTAAAGGGATTATTAAAGGGATCATTAAAGGGATCATTAAATGGATTATTAAATTGATTATTAAAGGGATTATTAAATGGATTATTAAAGCTATCATTAAAGGGATAATTAAGGATCATTAAAGGGATCATTAAATGGATTATTAAAGGGATTATTAAAGGGCTTATTAGGGGGATCAATAAAGGGATTATTAAAGTGATTATTAAAGGGATTAATAATGAGATTAATAAAGGGATCATTAAAGGGATCATTAAAGGGATAATTAAAGGGATTATTAAAGGTATTATTAAAGGGATCATTAAATGGATTATTAAAGGGATCATTAAAGGGATTATTAATGAGATTAATAAAGAGATCATTAAAGGGATCATTAAATGGATTATTAAAGGGATAATTAAAGGGATTATTAAAGGGATCATTAAAGGGATCATTAAATTGATTATTAAATTGATTATTAAAGGGATTATTAAAGGGATTATTAAAGGGATTATTAATGAGATTAATAAAGGGATCATTAAAGGGATCATTAAAGGGATCATTAAAGGGATTATTAAAGGGATCATTAAAGGGATCATTAAATGGATTATTAAATTGATTATTAAAGGGATTATTAAAGGGATTATTAATGAGATTAATAAAGGGATCATTAAAAGGATCATTAAAGGGATTATTAAAGGGATTATTAAATGGATCATTAAAGGGATCATTAAATGGATTATTAAATTGATTATTAAAGGGATTATTAAAGGGATAATTAAATTGATTATTAAATTGATTATTAAAGGGATTATTAATGAGATTAATAAAGGGATTATTAAAGGGATCATTAAAGGGATTATTAATGAGATTAATAAAGGGATCATTAAAGGGGTCATTAAAGGGATCATTAAATTGATTATTAAAGGGATCATTAAAGGGATTATTAATGAGATTAATAAAGGGATCATTAAAGGGATCATTAAAGGGATCATTAAAGGGATTATTAATGAGATTAATAAAGGGATCATTAAAGGGGTCATTAAAGGGATTATTAAAGGGATTATTAAGGATTATTAAATGGATTATTAAATGGATTATTAAAGGGATCATTAATGAGATTAATAAAGGGATCATTAAAGGGGTCATTAAAGGGATTATTAAAGGGATCATTAAAAGGATTATTAAAGGGATTATTAAAGGGATTATTAAGGATTATTAAATGGATTATTAAATGGATTATTAAAGGGATCATTAATGAGATTAATAAAGGGATCATTAAAGGGGTCATTAAAGGGATTATTAAATGGATTATTAAATGGATTATTAAAGGGATCATTAAAAGGATTATTAAAGGGATTTTTAAAGGGATTATTAAAGGGATTTTTAAAGGGATTATTAAAGGGATTACTAAAGGGATCATTAAAGGGATTTCTTAAAGGGATTATTAAAGGGATTATTAAGGATTATTAAAGGGATCATTAAATGCATTATTAAAGGGATCATTAAATGCATTATTAAAGGGGTCATTAAAGGGATCATTAAAAGGATTATTAAGGATTATTAAATGGATTATTAAAAGGATTATTAAAGGGATTATTAAAGGGATTATTAAAGGGATCATTAAAGGGATTTCTTAAAGGGATTATTAAAGGGATTATTAAGGATTATTAAAGGGATTATTAAATGCATTATTAAAGGGGTCATTAAAGGGATCATTAAAAGGATTATTAAGGATTATTAAAGGGATTATTAAAGGGATTTTTAAAGGGATTATTAAAGGGGTCATTAAAGGGATCATTAAAAGGATTATTAAGGATTATTAAATGGATTATTAAAAGGATTATTAAAGGGATTATTAAAGGGATTTTTAAAGGGATTATTAAAAGGATTATGCACCCCATAAAGTCAGATAAAAATCTCATTGGGATTAGTCAGTTTGCTGGCGTTACAGTGTGATATTGAACCCACACGGAGGTTAAGCGCTATCCACGCTTTTATACATACATCCAGTTCAATTCAGGTTTATTTGTACAAGCAAGCGTAACGGTCATGTGGTAGGGGCTGGACGAATCATGGAAGGAATACGCGATGATCCAGGAGACCCAATCAGGGAGAGAATGTGGGTGAAGCCACGCCTTGGTTTTCAAGAGTCTTCGTTTTGGTCTGTTTACGGAGTCTTCTGCGTTTCCAGAAGTCTCTGTTTCCGACGGTGGAAAACTCCGCAGTAGTGTAGACGACAGGCGTAACCGTAGCAATAGTTATGCGTTTTAAAACAAAAACAGGACCTCAAAGACCTTTCACGAAGAACTGGCACCTGTGTTATGTGATATCTTTAACACGTGCATTCACCATAACATTTTTCTACAACAGTGGAAGGAGGATGTGGTCAAAGCTGTTCTCCAGAAGATTACCGCCAGATGTTGTTAATCAGCTGCGTTGGGAAGGTGTGTGAAGAATCCTCAGAGATGCCGTTCTGGAGGACAGAGATTGCACCATTCTACAATTCTGGCATGAAGCACTTAATAGCAACCCTAACATGGACATCCATGCTGTTTTTGTTGATTTTACTCCAGCCTTGGACACAATCGAGCACGGTCAGCTGCTTCATGCTCCGGCTGACGGGCATGTCAGACACCATTTGGCTCATTGTAATGAGCTCTCTGAGCAATAGAGAGCAAAGCGTGAAGTGGGGTTCCTGTGTGTCTAACTCCTATCCCGTTCCAGCTGGTGTTCCCCAGGGGGACTTTTATCCTCTCGGCTTTGTGTCATCTGTATAACAGCTTGGATTCACGTCTGCCTCTCGCTGTAATTCCTGTGAAATATGCTGAAGATCTATCAGTCACTGAGCTTCTAATGGGATCTCTACCTGGCCTAACCCAGAAGGCCTTGGATTCAGTGGAAGATTAGGGACAGGAATTTTCACTAGTAATGAATGGAGCTAAGCACATGGATATGGTAATTAGTGCCAGGAGTGATGAACATCCCCCCCCCCCCTCCTCCTCCTCCTCCTCCCCCTCCTCCTCCTGTAAGCTCTGGTCATGTGATCAGTAGAGTCTCCACTTTTAAACTGCATGGAGTTCAAATTTCATCTGATCCTCCATGGGACGCCCACATCACGTTAAATCACGTCCACAGATCTATTATCTTAGTGCTACAAAGAGAGCGCGTCTCCCGCGCAATGTTTTCATGCAGATGTATTTGCTGTTTCTACGGCCAGTTCTTCAGCACGCGCGTCCGGGTTGGGGTGGACTGCCCAAACGTCTCGCTGAGGCAGAGAGGGTTCAAAAACGCTGCTGTCGGATAGACATAGTCAGTGAGTGAGAGGCGTGATCAGGCCACCATACGAACCCTCACTAACATACGACTCGGAGAGAAGTATTCAGAAAAGCAGGAGGTAAGAGTCCAGCGTCGGTGTGAACTCCTTTAATCCGGTTTAAAAATCGTCTCAGAGAAATTCCTCAAGAAATTGAGTGAGAAAACGCCAAGAATACACAGGCGTCTACTTTGAAGATGCTAAAATATTAAATTCTCTTGATTTATTTTGGATTTTTTATCACAACATCATTCCCATAGTTCCGTTTGTGTTACTCCAGAGTTTTAATGACTTTATTATTATTATAAAATGTGGGGGAAAAAATTCAAATACAGAATGAGTGTGTCTGAAAAATGTTTGTTCACAGTAAACTGATCCGTTACTCTCACAGCTGAAACTCACCACACGTGATCTCTTCTCATTCTGGTAAAAATGATCAAATAAACCGAACTCTCCGCTCTAAAAGCAGCTGTTTTCCAGATGCAGCATGTTTGTTTGTGTTCAGCTGACACTTTTATTTCCAGTGGGTTTGCAGACGTCCCGAGGTGAACACGCCGTGTTGATCCGTGACAAGTCGGGCTCGGCGGTCTCTCTACGCTCACAGAAATCAATGAGCGGTTTTAGAGGACATTGTCCTGGCACAGGAGAAGAAAAGACGAGTGGAACGGGGACGGGAAAATCGTTCAGCTGTAGTTGGGACTTTGTCCTGAAGCGGTAGTATTTCTTTATACAGATTCTCGGTGACACAAAACATGTGACTCAGATTTCAACACCGAGTCTGTTCAGATGTTGTCCTTCCCCGAGCTTAACATGAGTTAGCTCCAGTACTCATTTTATTTGGCGAGAAACAACTCCGCCCCTGAATGAGAAACGCCGTCCCTCGGTCAAGCTGTTGTTATTGTCACACCTCTCTGATCTGTAAAGGCATTTTGACGCTTGGTCCGAATACTCGAGTCCGCACTCGGGACCGACTCTGGGCTGGTTTTTGGGCGGGGCACAGGTTATAAGCACTGGTTTGCATTCACATAGAAGCGTTCCTTCTGAACCTTGGATCACTTTTTTTAAAAATGGTCATCGTTACGTTCATCTGTTGATCACGCCTCCGCTACAAGGGGGAGATATCTCAAGAACAAGTGCCTGAATGTTTGCAGGAGTTATCAGGAGTTTGCAGGAGTTATCATCTCAACCAGCAGATGAACTGACTAGATTTTGGAATTGATCCAAACAAAGTCAAGGTCACAATGAGGTCGAACATCAAAAATAGTTATAATTCTTCAATACTTTCCAATGATTTGTTGTAAAATAAGGTCTTGTCATTTCAGAGTTGTTGTTTTGACTAGCCCAATCTGGCAACCCTGTCATTAATTGTCCTGTCTGCCGCTCCACCCGTGAGCATAGGGCAGCGTGATTCCTTCCCCACTGTGCATGTATTAGCACTTACTGCAGTTCCCGTGTTTGACCACTAGGTGCAATAATAAGTCTAAATCATGAATCAGGACTTCATGACAGCTGAGCTTTGTTTATTGCGAATGTATGTCCTAATGTGTCTCTTATTCTCTGTCTAACTGTGTCTGTGTGTGTGTCTGTCTCTCTCTCTCCCTGCCCCTCCTGTCTCACTCTCAGGTTATGGTATTGGATTACCCCAGCATTCCCCGCTGACCCGGAACTTTTCGGAGGTCGTGAACGGTTATAAGTCGGACGGTTTTATGGATCTGCTGCATGATAAATGGTATCGGGCCACTCCCTGCGGAAAACGAAGCTTCGCCGTCACCGAGGTAACGGCATGGCTGTGTTTTCCCGACTGTATAACATCATGTTTTTGTCCTCGTTGGCTGAGAATTCGCATTAGTCGGATTGTAATGTACCAGACTGTTAGTATATTTATGAGAAGATACAATACCATGCTGTGCAACTCTCACTCCAGAACATGTTCTAATCAGGATATGTGTGTGTGTGTGTATGTGTGTGTCATTCACCCCCTGAGTGTGAGTTTGTCCTTCGTGAAGTTCATTAGTCTGTCCTGCCCATCTCTCGCCGAGTTACTTTAATTCCCGAGCACTGTGTGTGTGTGTGTGTGTGTGTGTGTGTGTGTGTGTGTGTGTGTGTGTGTGTGACCGAGTCTAGCCACCGCAGAGTGTCCTTGATTTGAATGCATGAGGAAATAAATGCTGTAGAGGAAGCCGCACTGAGGTCCCTGGAGGAGTGTGACATCACTCT
>NC_030432.2:25725894-25730894 GCF_001660625.3 Ictalurus punctatus
TGAAGGAAAATAAACCCATTAAGAAAGAATGATGTACATCAGACCTGTGAAGCACGCGTTTAATCACAGCCTGAACACCAGCGTGTGAGGGTCGGGGAGTAAAGTCTGTGATGTGTGTATATAGTGTTCCTGCGCTCACAGGGTTTGGGGTTTGGACGAGACGCCGGCGTCCTCACCAGCCGTCTGCTCCTCTGTGACTAACTTCCTGAGAGAAAATAAATATTAAATACAGCAAACAGGATGTAAACACCGTACTGATCACATGACCAGAGTTACAGTCACTGGTGTATTACACACAGTCGGGGACTGAAACGCTTTATTTATTCATTTATTCACTTACTTATTTATTATCTCTCTTTCACTCTCTTTCATTCTCTCTCTCTCTCTCACTCTTTCTCTCAACCTCTGTCTTTCATTCTCTTTTACTCTCTCTCTCTCTCTTTCACACACACTCTTTCAGTCTCTCTTTTTGGCTCTCTCATTCTCTTTTGCTCTTGCTCTTTCATTCTCTCTCTCTTTCATTCTTTCATTCTCTCTTTCATTCTTTCATTCTCTCTCTTTCATTCTTTCATTCTCTCTCTTTCATTCTCTTATTCTCTCTCTCTCTCTTTCAAACACTCCCTCTTTCATTCTTTCATTCTCTCTCTTTCATTCTTTACTCTCTCTCTATCTCTCTCTTTCATTCTCTTATTCTCTCTCTCTCTCTTTCAAACACTCCCTCTTTCATTCTCTCTCTCTTTCAATCTCCCTCTCTTTCACTCTCTTTCATTCTCTCTCTCTATCTCTTTCACAAACTCACTCTTTAAGTCATTCTCTTTTGCTCTCCCACTCGCTCTCTCTCTCTCTGTCTCTCTTTCACACACTCTCTCTCTCTTTCAGGCTCTTTCTTTCTTTCACTCTCACTCTCTCTTTTGTTTTCTCTGTCTTTCAATCTCCCACATTAATATTCTCTCTCTCCCTCTCTCTCTCTCTCTCTCTGTCTCTCTCTCTCTCTCTCTCTCTCTGTCTCTCTCTCTCTCTCTCTCTCTCTCTCTCTCTCTCTCTCTCTCTCTCTCTCTCTCTCTGTCTCTCTCTCTCTCTCTCTCTCTGTCTCTCTCTCTCTCTCTCTCTCTCTCTCTCTCTCTCTCTCTCTCTCTCTCTCTCTCTCTCTCTGTCTCTCTCTCTCTCTCTCTCTCTCTGTCTCTCTCTCTCTCTCTCTCTCTCTCTCTCTCTCTCTCTCTCTCTCTCTCTCTCTCTGTCTCTCTCTCTCTCTCTCTCTCTCTGTCTCTCTCTCTGTCTCTCTCTCTCTCTCTGTCTCTCTCTCTGTCTCTCTCTCTCTCTCTCTCTCTCTCTCTCTCTCTCTCTCTCTCTCTCTCTCTCTGTCTCTCTCTCTCTCTCTCTCTCTCTCTCTGTCTCTCTCTCTCTCTCTGTCTCTCTCTCTGTCTCTCTGTCTCTCTCTCTCTCTCTCTCTCTCTCTCAATGCTGTTTTAGAATTCAAGGACAAAACTGTAAAAACAAACAGGAAACAAATGCATAATAAAACAGATTTGATGACTTTCATTAGTCTCTGTTCATTTTATGGCAGATGTTCACACCCCAGACAGTCCACATGTTCACTGGGTAGCAATGCCATATACAAGCACTGTCCACTTTATTAGGAACACATATTAATACTGGGTAGGACCTGCTTCATGCTGAAATCAGCCTCAATTCTACGTGACATGGATTCCATGCTGTGTTTTTTCAGGTGCAGTGAAGCTCGACTGTATTAAACGTCCCAGGTACTGGTCTTAAACACTCCCCACACCATTACACTACCTCCACCAGCCTGACCTGCTGACTGGCACAAAGCAGTCTGTGGATTCATGCTGTTGAAGCCAAATTCTCATCTTTCATCTGCAGCAGAAATTTGAATAAAATTTGCATTTGATTTAATATGTAACATAAAATATATAAATCTGACTGAATAAATGTTATATTTTTATACAAGCCTTCAGATATATCCCAGATTATATCCCTGGCCTTCAGACTGACAGGTTATAATACTTGTTCTTTATTACAGTGAGTTTGGTCACATCTCTGACACGCCCTTTTAAACATCATCTATATTCACACTATACCCCTGTGTCTGTGTAAGTTCTAATAACAGATTTATCTGCCAGATCAGATCTGACAAACGTCTGATTCAGCAGGAAGTGTGTTCTGATTAGCTGACAACAGCAGGAAGTGTGTTCTGAATGGCTGTAAGTGGCAGGAAGTGTGTTCTGATTTGCTGTGAGTGGCAGGAAGTGTGTTCTGAATGGCTGTGAGTGGCAGGAAGTGTGTTCTGATTTGCTGTGAGTGGCAGGAAGTGTGTTCTGATTTGCTGTGAGTGGCAGGAAGTGTGTTCTGATTTGCTGTGAGTGGCAGGAAGTGTGTTCTGATTTGCTGTGAGTGGCAGGAAGTGTGTTCTGATTTGCTGTGAGTGGCAGGAAGTGTGTTCTGAATGGCTGTGAGTGGCAGGAAGTGTGTTCTGAATGGCTGTGAGTGGCAGGAAGTGTGTTCTGAATGGCTATGAGTGGCAGGAAGTGTGTTCTGAATGGCTGTAAGTGGCAGGAAGTGTGTTCTGAATGGCTGTGAGTGGCAGGAAGTGTGTTCTGAATGGCTGTGAGTGGCAGGAAGTGTGTTCTGAATGGCTGTGAGTGGCAGGAAGTGTGTTCTGAATGGCTGTGAGTGGCAGGAAGTGTGTTCTGAATGGCTGTGAGTGGCAGGAAGTGTGTTCTGAATGGCTGTGAGTGGCAGGAAGTGTGTTCTGAATGGCTGTGAGTGGCAGGAAGTGTGTTCTGATGGGCAGACTCACTGCTAAATACTATTATGAATTTATTGGTAATAAATAAGTTTACTAATATAGTATATAAGTTACGGTTATAAATATGTTTAACCATATATGACCCGTGTAATGTCATTATTCTCCACATGGACGCTTGTGAGAGCCTAACGCTGGCGCTATTCAGGAACAAAAAATAAAAATGTGAATATAAATGTAAATAAATTTTACCGCTTTATTGTAGACCTTGTATGTTTTTTATTATTTTAATTATAAGATAATCTAATGGCTAATCTTAATGTCATTCAGTATAAATAAAAAATATATAAATGAGAGTGTTATCCTTTAAACTTATTCTATAGGGTCTCGTGTGGATGTAAGTTTAGTTAATAGTATTTTATATACATTTACATCTTCACAGAATCCTACAGTATAACCAAAATAAGACAAATTTATTTGCATGTTTATAAAATAAGCTGAAACTCTGCCTTTTTTATTTTTTTCTTTTTGCATTATTTTCTAATTGCTTTTTTTTTTTTACTCTGGTGAATTTACATATATATGAAAAAACTGCTTTAAAAAATGGCTTGTAATATTTTTCCCATTTTAAGAAAAATCTAGAATTCTTTTTATTCTTAACCCAAGCTGAGAATTAGAGTTAAACCACCACATGTCTGTTATTCTCAAACAGCATCAGGAGATCGGACCGGAAAAATCAATCACCAACCGGCCGTAAACACGGGAGGAGTCGAGGAGGAGGTCCTCCGAGGGAAAAGGGAAAAGGATTTTATTCTGTACAATAAAGAGTTTGATCCCCAAATCAATCAATACACCCTTGTGTCTGAGAGAGCAGACCTAAAAGCCTGCTATTATTGTGTCTTAAACATTTGTAATGCTTACTCATGTGCAACAATACACATTACAGTACACATTACACTAAACAGTACAATACACATTACAATACACATTACAATACACATTACACTAAACATTACACTAAACATTACACTAAACATTACACTAAACAGTACAATACACATTACAATACACATTACAGTACACATTACACTAAACAGTACAATACACATTACAATACACATTACACTAAACATTACACTAAACATTACACTAAACATTACACTAAACAGTACAATACACATTACAATACACATTACACTAAACATTACACTAAACATTACACTAAACAGTACAATACACATTACAATACACATTACACTAAACATTACACTAAACATTACACTAAACATTACACTAAACAGTACAATACACATTACACTAAACATTACACTAAACAGTACACTAAACATTACACTAAACATTACACTAAACAGTACACTACACATGACGATACACATGTTTAGGCTATACGTGCTCAGATTAATTCATATGATGAACATTTTGTAAAAACGTTATAAAAACGAAAGCGATGAATGAACCTGTTCGTTGCAGCTGCAGGGACGAAGGACAAGGACACTTGAGAGGCGTATCGTTTTAAACAGACGCGATGAGCAACAGGGTGCTAGCGTTTACAAAAAAAAAGAAATGTAAATCTTTTACAGAGTTAAAATAGTGCATTATGTCCAATTAACAGCAGTATTGCTGAGAGAGAACAAGGGAGGAAGGATGGAGTGATGAGGTAATTAGCTGCACTCCAGATGGGTCCTAGAGGGAGAGAGAGAGAGAGGGAGAGAGAGAGAGGGAGAGAGAGAGGGAGAGAGAGAGAGGGAGGGAGAGAGAGGGAGGGAGGGAGAGAGAGAGAGAGAGAGAGAGAGAGAGAGGGAGGGAGAGAGGGAGAGAGAGAGAGGGAGGGAGAGGGAGAGAGAGAGAGAGAGAGAGAGAGAGGGAGAGAGAGAGGGAGAGAGAGAGGTGACCCTTATTTGTCTAGCATGGGGGAAAAGTGAAGGGCAGAAAGTACAGAGAAATAAATGAAGCGAGTTTTTCCACACAGAGGACGTGGGAGGAGACGCGTCCTCATCAGAGGCACGGTTTATCTGGAGGATGAATATTTTATGGATAAAATGATGAATGAAGTTAAATGTTTCTTTGATTTTCCTTCACATCATGAGTATTATTAATTCAACAAATTAACAGAGTGAATTAAAAGGGCAGTAAAATCTACATCTCACACACATTACGGTCTCATCACCTCCATTTAGCGTCTCCAGGCTTCATTAAATTGCGCACAAGTAACTGT
>NC_030432.2:25735894-25738394 GCF_001660625.3 Ictalurus punctatus
AGCTATTAATGTGTTATGTTAGTATCTATAGCGCTTGATGTGTGTGTGTGTGGGTGTGTGGGTGTGTGTGTGTGTGTGTGGGTGTGTGTGTGTAAAAATGCATTCGAGTTTGTAAGTTTGTAAGTTTGTAACTAGAAAGAAGAAAGCGTTGAGCTGATGGACTGACGGAGGATTTCGTCTTTCAGACAAGCGAAACTATACTTGTTCAGATTTGTGTGTTTGCCTTCATGAATATGTAATAGTGGGTGGAGTTAATGCAAATTGATTGCTTTATCGCTGCAGTGTGTTTTACTGCAGCCTGAAAGTCGCTTTCTTTGTGTAAATGAATACCACTGAAGGGCAGGGAGTACATTTGCAGAGGCCTGTTTCTGTATTTTAAAGACAAAATGATTCCATCTACTAAATATTAATATAATAATCAGATAGTTCTCTTAGAATTATGATGCATTATTATCACAGTAACGTAAACGTTAGACATCCACTGGACGTTCATACCAGTGACGATGTCAGAATTCAGGAGCCTCTGAAAACACTGTTCCTTACATCGATGTTATTTTCGTTAACACCTGCAGTGTTGCTGAATGAATTAATCCGTTAAACTCCTGAATTAAAAAATACACTCTTTAATTAACACCTAAATAAAGTGATACCAATTTTAGATTTCAGTCCAACATCCTGCTCATTTATTCATAAAAGTGTTCCGGTCCGAGCATCTTACTCCAGGTGATAGATCTTACTCCAGGTGATAGATCTTACTCCAGGTGATAGATCTTACTCCAGGTGATCTTACTCCAGGTGATCTTACTCCAGGTGATAGATCTTACTCCAGGTGATAGATCTTACTCCAGGTGATAGATCTTACTCCAGGTGATCTTACTCCAGATGATCTTACTCCAGGTGATCTTACTCCAGGTGATCTTACTCCAGGTGATAGATCTTACTCCAGGTGATAGATCTTACTCCAGGTGATAGATCTTACTCCAGATGATCTTACTCCAGATGATCTTACTCCAGGTGATCTTACTCCAGATGATAGATCTTACTCCAGATGATCTTACTCCAGGTGATCTTACTCCAGATGATCTTACTCCAGGTGATCTTACTCCAGGTGATCTTACTCCAGATGATCTTACTCCAGATGATCTTACTCCAGGTGATAGATCTTACTCCAGATGATCTTACTCCAGGTGATAGATCTTACTCCAGATGATCTTACTCCAGGTGATAGATCTTACTCCAGATGATCTTACTCCAGGTGATAGATCTTACTCCAGGTGATAGATCTTACTCCAGGTGATCTTACTCCAGGTGATAGATCTTACTCCAGATGATCTTACTCCAGATGATCTTACTCCAGATGATCTTACTCCAGATGATAGATCTTACTCCAGGTGATCTTACTCCAGATGATAGATCTTACCCCAGATGATCTTACTCCAGGTGATAGATCTTACTCCAGGTGATCTTACTCCAGGTGATCTTACTCCAGGTGATAGATGCTCAAGCGTAATGTGTGACGTAATCCTAGTGTACGTTGTCACGGTAATGACCAGATGACAGGAAACGACAGCGATCTGGACGTATTCCACCATTAATGATCTCATTGAAAAAGTGTGACATTTCTAAGGACTTTGCTCCGACAATACTATAAACATTTAACTGTAAAGTGGCGTTGGTTCACCTGGAGGTGGCGCTGTAGCACAGATTAATAATACAATCTAATGAACTGTGATCGTTGGTCGTTTAGCTCCTCCCCCTTAAATATTAATGATCATTTCTGCATAACACTGTATGGAGCATGTAATCTGACAAATTCATATATTTTAAAAGTTCTGATATTTTAATTATCTCCACAATTCTTTTTTTTCAGTGTTGTATTTTAATAATTTTTACATTTTTGCAAATGTTTTTTTTTCCATGGTTAGGGGTAAAATTCACTTTTAATAACATATCATTACAAAATCCAGCCAAAGATATTTGAGACTCTGAACCCTGAATACAAACTTTTTTATTTCAATTCCAATCTCAACAATTCTGATTTTATGTAAATTAGGCCAAAGATAAAGCGTGATTGTGATCAAACTAATAAAAAAATGTTATGTTATGCTCAACATGTTCTGACCAGTGTAGCTATTTAGCTAACACTGTTTCTAGCTGGTTAGGTTACGCTAATGTTAGCTAGCTGCCAATCGTTAGCTGAGTAATACGGATTTAGCTGTTTCAGTAGAATTTAAAACGTTTACATGCTTTAACTCATTACGTTCATGTCTTCTGGTCTTCACTTCATGGACGTGAGTTCATGCTGAGCTCCATCGCTATGAAGCGTTTACTATTACTGCAGCAAAATCTGCATTTTTTAGATTTGAATTTTGTAGATTTGTACGAATTCAAATACTTTTGTCAGCTTTCATGCTCAATAATGCTGGGATGAATAACTGTGACACTAACTGTGAATCATTTAATTTCATAAATAAAATACGTAATAGAATCTCCTGCAGTT
>NC_030432.2:25753394-25768394 GCF_001660625.3 Ictalurus punctatus
GTCACCGTCGATGCCCACGCGCCTCATCATCCTGTAGTCCGTCTGTCTTCGGTGAGCTCTAACACCTGGGATTGGAGGAGCAGCACCAACGGAAGCACAGAAGTCCAAGAAACCAGTCGAACCATGCCCAGGAAAGAGTACCGATCTGCTAAAACAGACATGTTCGGCTCAGAACCGCCACCACACCCAGATCTGGTGCCACAGTTCCACCGAAAACCTTCTATACCCACCAAGGAGTGGGATCCCGGACAGCCGCATCCGGAACCGGACCATTTCTTCAAGAACTTGCACTTGAGCCAACGATTTAAAGACCCAAACCTTTAAAAGAACAAAACTATGGCTGAGACTCAAGACCAGAGTCTTCAACGTGTACCAACGAATTAAAGTCAGGCCTTCAAAGCAGCAGAAGAATTGAGGAAATGCTTTTGTATAGTGGACGGGGTTCGATGTGAAGCAGTGGTGTATTTTAGGGAAGTGGGGAAAAGGAATATTCCTTGTTCTCACACTTCTACAGCAGGCGACAACTTTAAGAACAAAGATGTACTAGACTTATTTCTTCTTTCTACCAGTCGGGGTTCAGTGAGAATACGACATTTATATTAGGGACGCAAGAAACCGGGAATGGGCAGAGGTGCTGGTTAAACTGGACAGAGATCACGTCTTTATATTTTGAGAACCGAGACCGGTTTCTGTTCTCTTGCGGGTCGGGTTTTATGGGATTGCGTCACGCGTATTAGGGATGTAAGAAAAGCAAGATGGTTGAACTTAATGAGCTCATTTTTTCATAAGGAGCGTCTCACCCGGGTCTTTAGATCAGCTGAAGTTGTTTCATCACTTCATAGTGTGTCTGAGGGAAGAACGCAAGACTAGGGAAACAGGCAGCTTAAAGATGGAAGTGTTTAAAAAGAACACAATTCTGGCCAAGATCTTTCTTTATTCCTCAGCGGGAGGCGTTCAGTATTTAAATGTCATGTCTCGTAGGGAGTTGAGGGGGAAAAGACAGTTTTGGTAAAGACCACCCCGGTAAAGTCTCTCTACAAGGAGTGTGAACATTGTATATTAGGGAAAAAACCTTCTGCAGTTTAAAGACTTAAAGATTTTCCGTTTCTTGAGGCAGTGGCGTTGACTGTGAATATGTTGTGTATTTTAGGTAAGAATACATCGATACTGATACTGATATACTAAAGCTAAATAAATTGTCCCATCACACCCCTGATTGATAAATATTTCATATGTGGATCAGTTCGCGTTGATATTCATGAGAACCAAATGAACATGTGCTTGTTCCACGAAAACAATTTGTTTCCTGAATTGTAGGTGTGTAAAGGGAAGACTGAGTAAACATTATCCGTTAGGGTGTAGGGTGCGAGGAGAGCAGGTCATTCTGTAGATCACACCTCTTCCTGCATTATTGGGAAGTGAATCGAGTGAAACTGGAGTGTGTGTAAATATACCAGGTTTTACGGTAACCACCAGGCACTTACGTGGAAAATCTGCAGATCGTCTGTTTTAGTTCAAATCTAAAGTAAACACTAGAAAAGTTTACATGCACACTTTCTTTCTTCATAAACTCTTCTAGTGTTTACAGCCTGGTTGTTATCGTAAAACCCAGTATATACACCCAGTATATACACGCAGTATATACACGCAGTACATACACCCAGTACATACACCCAGTACATACACCCAGTATATACATGCAGTATATACATGCAGTATATACACGCAGTATATACACGCAGTATATACACCCAGTACATACACCCAGTACATACACCCAGTACATACACCCAGTACATACACGCAGTACATACACCCAGTATATACACCCAGTATATACATGCAGTATATACACGCAGTATATACACCCAGTATATACACCCAGTATATACACGCAGTATATACACCCAGTACATACACCCAGTACATACACCCAGTACATACACGCAGTACATACACGCAGTATATACACGCAGTATATACACGCAGTATATACACCCAGTATATACACGCAGTATATACACCCAGTATATACACCCAGTATATACACCCAGTATATACACGCAGTATATACACCCAGTATATACACCCAGTATATACACCCAGTATATACACGCAGTATATACACCCAGTATATACACCCAGTATATACACCCAGTATATACACCCAGTATATACACCCAGTATATACACGCAGTATATACACCCAGTATATACACCCAGTATATACACCCAGTATATACACCCAGTATATACACCCAGTATATACACCCAGTATATACACGCAGTATATACACCCAGTATATACACCCAGTATATACACGCAGGATATACACGCAGTGCGGTTTCCACCACGTTAGGTTTGTGAATGTATCTGCATTGACCGGCTCTGAGAGCAAACAGAATCTTTAATTACTTTCTAACTTTCTTTACTATTATTACAGAATTATTTGTAAAGTTGTAAAGATTTGACACGTTGCCTTGTCCTCTTTCATTTCATTTCATTTTTTGTTGGAAAAAGTCTCGAGAAACCTTCAGTCCCTCCTGAAACCCCCCCCCACAAACTGAGTGATTCTAATGAAGAAATTCTAATGGTTTCCACTACAAATACCATTACAAATGAGCAGCTATTAAACCCATTACCCTTATTGATCTTTAATGGTATCCACGAGACATAACACACCACCAATACAAGGCAACAGATTACCAGTGGAGACCCACAGGAACCATTACAGTTTCCATTAAAACCAATAGAACTCCCATTATAGCCATTAAAACCATTATAAATTCTATGAGTGTGTAATGTTAGCTAAGTTAAACACACGCTGCTAGATTTTTTTTCACATTAATGAACTCAAAACTGTCTCCATTTACAGAAAGCGAGGACGCCAGGTCAGTGAAAGTGAGTCAAGACGAGAGATTACTAGCGTGGATGAGGGGAGGAGGAAGGGGGCGGGGTTTAGAGGTGGTCAGTTAATATTAGAAAGTTGAAGACTGAAGCTGAAGGAGTTGAAGAATCATTCCAGATTCACGTCAATTGGTTCATCATCTGCTGTTTTTTGAGGGGTTTATGGTTTATGGAAGGCAGGTCTGTGTGTTTTAGGGACTCATGTGAAGGAGTAAACGTTCTCATTAGGACCGAGTGAACAGGCTCGATGTCTGAACCAGCACAGGAGGCAGGAAACAGGAAAAGGAACCCCAACCAGCAAGAAGACGAGAGTGTCCTGAATTCACTCGAGTGGAATATGCAACTAAACTTTAATTAACTCTGAAAATCAGACTCAGCTCGTTTGTTTCCATCGCGCCGTGGACTGGAAGTCGAATTCAAATGTGAAAGACACCTTCGGAGTTTTATACGACAAAAGTGCTGAAAGTTCCTCTGCAGTAGCGTAATGTGCCGGGACTTTTTAACGTCCGAGGCCCATTTCTGCTTTCGGAGGCCGGCGGAGTTTGAGCCTTTTTATACTTAACCGTTGAAAAGTGTTGATTGTTTTGATGTGTGTGTTGCATGAAGTTTTATTTATGTGCGTGTTAGTTTGTTCTACATCAGCAAGGAAAGCTCCTTTCTTATTGGCTTGAACCTTTTGCTAAAAAAAAATAAAATAAAATTGGATACCACTTACTCTCACTCTCTGAACATTTTCTCCTGATTTGTTCATTTACTCGCCTCGTCAATCCGTCGTCAAAATCAGGAGACGCGTACGGAAGGAGGTTGAAGTCAGGTGTCTTCTTGGGGCCGTTATATCGGAGACGTCTAAAAGATCGCAGCGTGCGTTCACTGAGAACACGTTTCAAGAACGTTTCAGAGAAAACAACTGACGAAGAAACACCTTCACACGTGAAATACTCTCACTCTTTTGATTCACAGCCATATTTTTGCTTGCGGAAATGTGTCATTTTCAAGCTAGCGTTATTTAGACAGTTAGCTACAGTATGTTAGCCGTGCAGCTGTTGTATTATTTAATACAATTTAAACATTGTTGTCAAGTTGTTTTGAAGAGCTGCAATGATAATGTTACGTGCACATACCGTAAACCTGCTAGTAAACACGTCCGGTTGTTCAGTTTCCCTCATTAGTTGCTTGCTATCGCTAAACCTTCACCTAGCTAGCTACTGTAATACTAATGACACCACAGCGCCGCTGAATTCTGGATTCTGATTGGTCAGAACGTGTTGATTCATTTTCTGTGTCCAGCAGCTGGTGATAAACTAGTTTCACACGTTTATTACATATTAATGCGTTCGTTCTGATACGTTATCGTTTCTATAGTAACAGTAGCATTCACAGTGATGTGTACAGCGGACACTACACATAAACAGATTGTGTTTGTTTGATATCTATGGAAGTAGTCTCCAGTGTCAGAGATAAAGGTTAAATATATATTGTTTGCATTTTTGTCTCCAGCCCTGTATGGATATTAAATGACTGAGTAGCACATATAAATATCAGGTAAAATACTCTGGAATAAATAATTTAGTACAGTTTATTAGTCATAATAATAATAATTATTATTATTATTATTAGTAGTAGTAGTAGTAGTAGTAGTAGTAGTAGTAGTATTGTTGTTGTTGTTATGTTATGTAAATAATTATATTAATGTCAGCTTCAAAATCTCCTCACTACAAATCAGTCATGAAAATTTAAATAAGCTAAAAAATATATATATTTTAAAATGAAATGAAATGTGTTGAGCCGCTTATCACCGCTAGAGGGCGCCATCAGGGTGTGTTTCACACTGAAAAAGCAGAATGTGATGTTTCTAATCTTTGTGTTTTATCTTCATAAAGAATCTGAATTACAGAGAGGCTTTAGACTCAAACACATTATATCTGATAAATATTACACTATAATGTTATCTTCATAGTGATGTCAGTACATACAGTACATACAGTACATACAGTACATAGTATATTCGCCGCAAAATACTTCATTAATGTTATTGTTGTTTTTTAATGTGTTATACTTTCATACAAATATTTTGTCCCCACCCTTAATTTAAATATCTTAATTAGTTTTAAATAAGTGACTTTGTTTTGGGGCTGGTTTTATTAATACAAAGAAAAATTTGATTCATTTCTTAATTATTATTTTTTTATCATTTAAGTTTATATGTCAATAAAAATCCCACAAAAGTAATAATAATAATAATAATAATAATAATAATAATAATAATAATAATAATAATACATTTCATAGCATTTATATCTTTTTTTTATTTACAAAGAATTTATGATTGGTTAATATTCAAAGATGAAAGTAGATAAAAATAGAAGATTGAAAATAAAATAAAAAGAATACAGAGAAAAAGAAATAGACGGAAGCTGTGTCTGTGTGTAGCACAACGCTCTGTAAACAGAGTAAACAACTGTTTACTGATTTATACATTTAATAAATGTTCTTAAATCGTTTAATTATAGTTTTTAAAAAATCCTACTCGCTGCTGTTGTTTTTGTTTATACACAAGTTGTGTAAGCAAAAAGTGCGTTGTTGTTTGTGTTCAGATGTCCAGCAGGCGGCGCTCGTTCGCGTAAACAAGAAAGAAGTCACTACAATTTTGAGGAAGGGGAGGAGTTAGCGACGTCACCGATTCCCAGTACAGCCCCGCCCACTTCACATCTCCTAAGTAGACGTTACCATGACAACTCTCTGTCTTGTTTCTTTCCTTTTAAAAATACCTTAATATGCGAGAAATATATATTTATTTAATTTTCCTTGTCTTATATTGTGGAGTTAGTGAGGTTAGTAGAGTTAGCGGGGTTAGTGGATTTAGTGTGGTTAGTGGATTTAGTGTGGTTAGTGGATTTAGTGTGGTTAGTGGGGTTAGTGGGGTTAGTAGAGTTAGCGGGGTTAGTGGATTTAGTGTGGTTAGTGGATTTAGTGTGGTTAGTGGGGTTAGCGTGGTTAGCAGAGTTATTGGGGTTAGTCGGGTTAGCAGAGTTAGTGCACTTAGTGGATTTAGTGGGGTTAGTTGAGTTCGTGGGGTTGAGTTAGTGGGATTAGTGGAGTTAATGGGGTTAGTGGAGTTGGTGGATTTAGTGGGGTTAGAGGAGTTAGTGAGGTTAGTGGAGTTAGTGGATTTAGTGGGGTTAGTGGAGTTAGCTGGGTTAGCAGAGATATTGGGGTTAGTGTAGTTAGTGGGGTTAGTGTAGTTAGTGGAGTTAGTGTGGTTAGTGGGGTTAGAAGATTTAGTGTGGTTAGTGGACTTGGTGGGGTTAGCGGGGTTAGCAGAGTTATTGGGGTTAGTGTAGTTAGTGGGGTTAGTGTAGTTAGAAGATTTAGTGTGGTTAGTGGACTTGGTGGGGTTAGCGGGGTTAGCAGAGTTATTGGGGTTAGTGTAGTTAGTGGGGTTAGTGTAGTTAGTGGGGTTAGCAGAGTTATTGGGGTTAGTGTAGTTAGTGGGGTTAGTGTAGTTAGTGGGGTTAGTGTTGTTAGTGGGGTTAGAGGAGTTAGTGTGGTTAGTGGACTTGGTGGGGTTAGCGGGGTTAGCAGAGTTATTGGGGTTAGTGTAGTTATTGGGGTTAGTGTAGTTAGTGGGGTTAGTGTAGTTAGTGGAGTTAGAACAACGCTGGGTTTTTGTTTGTAGCTCCGTTTGTGTTAGTTTTGCCTGAGAGTCTATAGATAATGTTATGAAGCTGGTTACAATAATAAATGAATTATTAATAAATCACTCGCTCACTTTCAGGAAGCACTTTATCCTGATCAGGGGGGAGGTGGAACCGGAGCCTGTCCTGGGAATACTGGGTGTGAGGTGGGAATACACGATGTATCCATCGCAGGGTACACACACACACACACACACACACTCACACACACTCACTCACTCACACATTCACACCTAGGAGTTATTTATCTTAGCCAATCCACCAGCATGCTATTGGGAGTCGGGAGGAAATCAGAGAACCCAGAGGAAAAGCAGATGGACACGGACAGGACATGTGATATTTCACACCGGGAATTCTCGAGCTGTGATGCAGCAATACAGCCCGCTGTCCCACCACACCGCCCGGAGACAGTTAATAATAATAATAATAATAATAATAATAATAATAATAACACATTAAACTTCTGTACGCTCTATAAGGAGGTGTAAATGAAAGCGTTTCTCTGAACTATAGACAATAACCTACAGTACAGAACCGGCATGAACATCATTCTGTATCAGTCTGTATATATTGTGTTTAATGTTTAGTGCACCAAAGGGACGTGGAAAAGTGTGTACCAATACTTTCTCCACGCCCACAAGTGCTCGCTCCATGCCCACAAGTACTCACTCCACGCCCACAAATACTCACTCCACGCCCACGAGTACTCACTCCACGCCCACAAGTACTCAAGTACTCACTCCACGCCCACAAATACTCACTCCACGCCCACGAGTACTCACTCCACGCCCACAAGTACTCAAGTACTCACTCCACGCCCACAAATACTCAAGTACTCACTCCACACCCACAAATACTCACTCCACGCCCACAAGTACTCAAGTACTCACTCCACGCCCACAAATACTCACTCCACGCCCACAAATACTCACTTCACGCCCACAAGTACTCAAGTACTCACTCCACGCCCACAAATACTCAAGTACTCACTCCACGCCCACAAATACTCACTTCACGCCCACAAGTACTCAAGTACTCACTCCACGCCCACAAATACTCACTCCACGCCCACGAGTACTCACTCCACGCCCACAAGTACTCAAGTACTCACTCCACGCCCACAAATACTCACTCCACGCCCACAAGTACTCAAGTACTCACTCCACGCCCACAAATACTCAAGTACTCACTCCACGCCCACAAATACTCAAGTACTCACTCCACGCCCACAAGTACTCAAGTACTCACTCCACGCCCACGAGTACTCACTCCACGCCCACAAGTACTCAAGTACTCACTCCACGCCCACAAATACTCAAGTACTCACTCCACGCCCACAAGTACTCAAGTACTCACTCCACGCCCACGAGTACTCACTCCACGCCCACAAGTACTCAAGTACTCACTCCACGCCCACAAATACTCGTTCCATGCCAACAGGTACTGAAGTACTCACTCCATGCCCACGAGTACTTACTCCATGCCCACAATTATTCACTCCATGCCCACAAGAGACAAACTACAAGTGAGCTGAGGGTCTGTACTGTGAGCGTGAGCTGTATTGTACTGTAGAGGAGTCCGAGGGATCATCAGATATCGAATTGCTGCATTAAGAACTGAAATGGTGGATGGTGGGACAGTCTCATGTTTACGCTTCCACTAATCTCAATTAGCCAATTAGGCCAGAAACAATCAATCTGGCAACCCTGAAATCCATCCATCCATATTCACTACAGCCATGTGAAAGAGAGAGAGAATGAGGGAGGGACTGTGTGTGTGTGTGTGTGTGTGTGTGTGTGTGTGTTCCGCTGGTCGAGTGTCGCTCCCCGTTAAAATCGCAGAAACGCAGAAGGAGAAAGGAGGCGCGCGCGCAGGAGGAGCTCCAGCCCTTTAATCCGGGGATTTCATTTATTCGTGCTGCACGTCATCAGGGAGTAGAATTAACAGAAATAAACAGAAATTTGACCGAGCCGCAGGTTCACACTGATCCCGATTCGGCGCGCGAGACTCTGATTTTCTTCCGTTTTTCTTCTTTAACACAAAAGCGGAGGAGGAAAAAAAGAAGCACAGCGTTCTGAGTGAGTACACCACAATATACACCCAATACACACTGCCTTCTAGTGTGTGTGCGCGTGTGTGTGCGCGTGTGTGTGTGTATGTGCGTGCACCGTTGCAATAGATTATTTGCAGTAATACAGTGATGACTGCGAGCGCGCGCTTATTTTTCTCATTTAAAGCACTGGGTTGTTTACTGAGGTTATGACACGGTCTGTGTGTGTGTGTGTGTGTGTGTGTGTGTGTGTGTGTATGTATGTGTTAATAAGCGCGTGCACGCCCATGTTGATGGTGATGATGTACATGCCTGGGTGGGTGGGAGGCTCCAATATGGCCGTGTGTGTGTGTGTGTGTGCGTGTGCGCGCGCGCTTGTTGCTATTGTCCCTCTGAGGTGACACAGGTAGGTTTTTTTCTCTTTTCTGCGCATGTTCAGGACTTTATTTTTTATTTGTGTTTTTTTGGAGCATTACATTTCAGTGTAAACCAAAATATCCTTCAAAACGCGGTTCAGAATGAACTCCTGGGTGAAAACTAAGGTCTGTTTATTAGGATACAATATTTAACTCAATTATTTTATAATAACACTTTTAAAATGTCAGTAGGAATTTCAGTATTTACGAATAGGTATATTAGTTAAAAATATGGTTAAAATATATATATTTTTAAAATATTGCAGTCCGAATAAAATCTACATTTGAGTAAAATTATTTTTGTAAATAAAAAAAAAACCTAAAAAAAAAACAACAATAATGATGTAATTGTAATTTTATTACAAACCTTTAGTTTGGCAAAGAAAAATCATTTGTCCTGATTTTAGTTTTATATCCTGTATGTTTAACAGAATTTTATCTTAAAACTTAGTGATGCTAAAAAAAATAAGTTATTTAATAAACAGTGACTGCGTTTACACGGACAGCAGCGATCTAATGATTGAGCTTACTCTGAGTAAGATAATAATGTCATTAAGGTGTTTACATGAGGCGCTTTTAGAATACTCCTGTCATGTTCCCGTTTTACATGCTTTAGAACATAATTAGATGAACAGCCCGCGTCATTACGTCACTGCGCCACGCCGTCCGACGTCCCTCCAGAATCTCACGTATCGACATACAGTTGGTCTTCGTTATGGGACCGTATACAGTTTTTGGTGTTTTTATTTAATTTTTTTATGAACGCTTCAAGTGCGGTTAATTATTTGTCATGCTATACGTGCAAATAGACGACTGCTTGAAGCGGTGGGTGTGTCCCAAACCGCGTAATTACCGTCTATATAGTAGCGCAGATGCATGTATTTTTCCCCACTACAGGCCTGTAGGAGGCAAGTACGCGGTTTGGGACGCGGCCGAACTCTCTTGTTCGCCGTAAAATGTTGAGCGCTGCCGTGTGTGATCGTGTCCTGTCGCACAATGCGGTGAAAACTCTCACACGACATTCATAATGTGATTAAGGTGTTTACATGTCACTACTACATGTCCATAATGCGACTAAAACAAGAGTACTCCACCTGTCTTAATTCCAGTAGTGTTTACTTCAAGTATGACTTTAATCAGATTAAGGTAGTTAAAAACTGCTGTTTACATGGTAGTTTCTTAATCAAACTATCGTCTTAATCGGGTTACGAGTGGATTATTGTTGTCCATCTAAACGCACTGAGTGTTATTTAACAAGCTTGAACATTTCAGTGTTTATTTATTACTTTTATTTTATTGTAAATATTTCTGTTAGATTGACGTGGCCTTTAGTATTCATTCTAACCAGTTCACAAGCAAACACACAAAATAAAACTGTGTATGTAGCTAGAAGTAATTAGCTCGCTAGTGAAATTCTGGTGCAGCGTTACGTCACACTGCGACTGCTGTAACGTTAGCATTAGCTCAGCTATCTGGAGAAGTGCATTAGCTTAGCTAAGATGTTTAGATTGTGTAAATAAGTATATAAGTAAATAAGTATTTGTAAAGCAGTATTGTATGCTGGTAGTGATATGGTTTGTGATTGGCTGATGGAGTTTCTGCAGCCTGTATATAGGGCATGGGGTTTGGGAGACGGCCACCGGCTGATTCTTTATGAATTATGACATCATGTTGGTGAAAATGTAAAACCGTGAGCTGAAGTGACCACGGTAAATGTTTTAGTTTTAGAACAGCACGTGTTAATGGTGTGTTGTTATTTTAACCCCTCACCCACATCTCTTCCTGTTTCTATCAGCGAGCCGCGGCTGATAATCAGCGTCCCACTCGACAGGCGCTGACACAAACCCGTCCTGTTCAGTCCAGCCAAAATATCAGCACACACCTCACTCTAAACCACACTGTAAACCTCGCAGTAAACCACACTGTAAACCTCGCTCTAAACCACACTGTAAACCTCGCTCGAGGTCCAAACACTACTACAAATCATTTCTACTGAATAAATCCTGGAATTTCAAGCCTAATTAGCATATTTTCCAAAGTGTTAGAACATACACAGACTCTTGATGGTGGATAGTCTGTGTGTGTGTGTGTGTGTGTGTGTGTGTGTGTGTGTGTGTGTGTGTGTAAAATGAAATAAAGTATAAAGCTCTGTTATCTTTTTAAGGTCACACTGTTAATTACACTAATGAGCTGACAGCGTTGTTTAAAACTTTATTCGTTTTTGATCAAACTGGTTGATGTGATGATGCAATATACATATCATGATAAACTACACCGATCAGCCAGAACATTAAAACCACTGACAGGTGACGTGAATAACGTTGATGATCTGGTTACCGTGGCACCTGGGGGGGGGTATATGTATTAAGCAGTAAGAGAACAGTCAGTTCTGGAAGTTGACGTGTTGGAGGCAGGAAAAATGGGTGGGTGACCCGGAGACAGGGTCATGGACTCCCGAGACTCACTGATGTGTGTGAGGAGAGAAGGCTAGTCCGTCTGGTCCGATCCCACAGAAGATCTACTGCAGCACAAACTGCTGAAGAAGTTCATGCTGGTTCTGATAGAAAGGAGTCAGAACACACAGAGCATCACAGCTTGCTGCGTGTGGAGCTGCGTAGCTGCAGAGCGGTCAGAGCGTCCATGCTGACCCCCTGAACACCTCCCAAATCTCCTACACTGGACACGTGATCATCAGAACTGGACCATGGAGCGATGGAAGAAGGTGTCCTGGTCTGATGAATCAGGTTTTCTTTTACATCATGTGGAGGCCGGGGGTGTGTGTGTGTGTGTGTGTGTGTGTGTGTGTGTGTGTGTGTGTGTGTGTGTGTGTGTGTGTGTGTGTGGCTTACCTGGGGAAGAGACGGCACCAGGATGCACTATGGGAAGAAGGCGAGCCGGTGAAGGCAGTGTGATGATCTGGGTGATGTTCTGCTGGGTAACTTCGGGTCCTGGTGTTCATGTGGATGTCACTTTGACACGTAGCACCTACCTAAACACTGCTGCAGACCCAGTTCACCCCTTCATGGTAACGGTGTTCCCTAACGTCAGTGTCCTCTTTCAGCAGGGTAACGCTCCCTCACACACTGCACACACTGTTCAGGAACGGTTTGAGGAACATGACAAAGAGTTCAAAGTGTTGACTTGACCTCTGAATTCCCCAGATCTCAATCCGATCCAGCATCTGAAACAAGTCCGATCCACGGAGGTCCCACCTCACAACTTCCAGGATTTAAAGGATCTGATCAGATCATGATCAGATTTCAACTTTCTTCTCCTTTTCACTGTATAAATTTTATTTATTTTTTGTAAATAATTTTTAACATAAATAATAAAATAACATCTTTTTTAAGATATAAATATTTTTAAACCAAGTATACTGTAATTTTTGCTGACAGCTTGTGGGCAATCCTAATATCACTTATTGAAGAAATATCTGGGGCGTTTATAATCATGTTGAAATACGACAAATACAAGATGTAAAGTTTTCAGTTTTCAGTTTTCACGGGTTCCTCCCGTGTTCTCCTGCCTTCATCCTCGAGGTTTATTATCTTGACACGTCACAGAACAGGAATTTCTCCTTTCTTTATCGTACACACTGGATCTTCTCACAAACCGACGTCTTTCAGTCCCACGTGTCCTGTAAATCTGGGAATTTTATACACTAGGGACTGTTACACAACTACTTTTGGATCTTACCTTTAAAATGTGTAATAAACATGTAGCGGTGGTGTTAGTGTTTCAGCAGTGTGTTTGAAAGCTGAAGATGGTGGTGATGATGATGATGATGAACATGATGATGATTATACAACGACTCTACATCCTGAGTAAAAGTCACCCGGAAAGTCATGAGCGTTTAATTTCTGGACTAACGGCTCCTTTAATGTGAATGTGAACTTCAATGTGTGTTTTTACTCTCTGACGTGTTCCTGTTCTTCATGTGGAGACTCCGAGGAGGCAACCAGCTCTGTGAGATTAAACAGTGTGAACTGGGGAAGTTTGTCCACAGTGAGAGATCAGAATCCTAACCCTGGATATTTGTTTGGAATAATTCCAGATTATAAAATGAGGAACAGATTGAGGGTCAGTTCACTGTGATGATGACAGTGATGGTCATGGTGGTGGTGGTGATGATTATCATGGTGTTAGTGATGATGATTGGTAATGGTGATGATGGTGGTGGTGGTGGTGATGATGATGATGGTGGTGGTGGAGGTGATGATGATGATGATGATGATGATCTTGGTGATGACGGTGGTGATGATGATGGAGGTGATGACGGTGGTGATGATGATGGTGATGATGGTGGTGGTGATGATGATGGTGGTGGTGATGGTGGTGATGATGGTGATGATGGAGGTGATGATGGTGGTGATGATGATGATGATGATGGTAGTGATGAAGATGATCATGATGGTGGTGATGATGGTGGTGGTGATGATGGTGGTGATGATGATGATGATGATGATGGTAGTGATGAAGATGATCACGATGGTGGTGATGATGGTGGTGGTGGTGGTGATGGTGATGACGATGGTGGTGATGATGGTGGTGGTGGAGGTGATGATGATGATCTTGGTGATGACGGTGGTGATGATAATGGAGGTGATGACGGTGGTGATGATGATGGTAGTGATGAAGATGATCATGATGATGGTGATGATGATGATGGTGGTGGTGGTGGTGATGATGGTGATGGTGGTGATGACGATGGTGGTGATGGTGGTGGTGGTGGAGGTGATGATGATGATGATCTTGGTGATGACGGTGGTGATGATGATGATGATGATGATGATGGTAGTGATGAAGATGATCATGATGGTGGTGATGATGATGGTGGTGGCGGTGGTGGTGATGAAGATGATCATGGTGATGGTGGTGGTGATCATGGAGGTGATGATGGTGGTGGTGATGATCTTGGTGATGACGGTGGTGATGATGATGATGATGGTAGTGATGAAGATGATGGTGGTGATGATGGAGGTGATGATGATGATGGTGATGATGGTGGTGATGATGATGATGGTGATGGTGGTGATGATGATGGTGGTGATGGTGATGGTGGTGGTGATGATGGTGGTGATGATGATGGTGATGATGATGATGGTGATGGTGGTGATGATGGTGATGATGATGATGATCCTGGTGATGACGGTGGTGATGATGATGATGGAGGTGATGATGGTGGTGATGATGATGATGATGATGATGATGATGGTAGTGATGAAGATGATCATGATGGTGGTGATGATGGTGATGGTGGTGGTGGTGGTGATGACGATGGTGGTGATGATGGTGGTGGTGGAGGTGATGATGATGATCTTGGTGGTGGTGGTGATGATGATGATGATGATGATGATGGTAGTGATGAAGATGATCATGATGGTGGTGGTGGTGATGATGGAGGTGATGACGGTGGTGATGATGATGATGGTAGTGATGAAGATGATGATGATGATTGGTGATGAAGATGATCATGATGATGGTGGTGGTGATGATGGAGGTGATGATGATGATGATGATGATGGAGATGATGATGGTGGTGGTGATGATGATGGTGATGATGATGATGGTGGTGATGGTGATGGTGATGATGGTGGTGATGGTGATGGTGATGATGATGGTGGTGATGATGATGATGGTGGTGGTGATGATGATGATGGTGGTGATGGTGGTGATGATGATGATGATGATCTTGGTGATGACGGTGGTGGTGGTGATGATGATGGTGGTGGTGATGGTGATGATGATGGAGGTGATGATGATGATGATGATGGTGGTGGTGATGGTGATGATGATGGAGGTGATGGTGGTGATGATTATGGTGATGGTGGTGATGATGATGGTGATGATGATGATGATGATGATGATGATGATGATCTTGGTGGTGATGATGATGATGGTGATGATGATGGAGGAGGTGATGATGATGAT
>NC_030432.2:25775894-25820894 GCF_001660625.3 Ictalurus punctatus
TACCCAAATGACATAACTACTGAAAATGCCAAGAAAAAGTACAAAGCTAAGATTTGGAGAGACTTTCCTGAGACTCTAAAGCTGATATTTTTTATATTAAATAATAAAATCATCAAAGCAGACTTTCTCTTCTACACAGCACACCCAAACACCGGACTTTCAGCTAATAAAGAACTGACAATGGCTGAAATAGAGTTTGAACTGAAAGCTTTAGCTGAACAAGAGAAGAACAGTCTAACAGCAGCTGAGCCCAGCTCTGAGCCTGAGCCCCCTCCACCTGTTCCTTCTGCATGCACCCCTCACCTGACCTCATCCTCACTGGAGAGAAACATGGACAAGCTCCAGAGAGCCGAAGCGTGCTTCAGAAAAGAAATGTGTAAACTTATGTGCACCCTGGAGCAGAAAGAGTCCCAAATTCAGAGTCTCAAACAGCAGCTGACTACCATAACTGAGGTATTCAAACAGACCATCCCATCGCCCAGAGAGCTAGCCATCCCATCGCCCAGAGAGCTAGCCATCCCATCGCCCAGAGAGCTAGCCATCCCATCGCCCAGCCAGCTAGCCACCCCACTGATCAATCAGCCCACAATCCAGCTCACCAACTCTCCACAACACCAAGAGACTCTAGCTCTTCTTATAGATAACAATGGCAAATTTTTAAATCACAAAAAGCTGTTCCCTGCACACAATGTGATAATGTTCCGGTGTTCCACCACAGACATTGTGCTCGAGCGACTCTCGCACTTTACAGAACATGACCTTCAATACATAGTGATTCACACTGGCACAAACGAAATATACTCCAAAGGTGACAAAGTAGCAGACTCGGTGAAGACGATGGCTCAAAAGGTTCATAAGAGGTTCCCGAAAGCCAACATAACCATTTCAACCCTTTTGCCTAGAAATGATTACCCCTTGAGTCTCATCAATAAAATCAATGAAAATATCATCAAAAAGTGCTCCAACATTCCCAACACCTTGATTGCACAGCACCCAACAATAACGAGTAATAACCTACATGACGATATACACCTACACCACAATTTCATCAGAATCTTTGCCAAAAATCTAAAGGATGCTGCACTCAGGAGAGACCCAAACAACCAGAAGCCCATCAGAGCTACAGAACTTCAAGGACCACCTGCCAACTACCACACACCCCAACACCCACCTAGACAGAAAGGACACAAGCCTCACAACACACACCATGGGAAAGCCAGAGCCATGGTCAACAAATCCCAGTCCAACAAATCCCATCCTAGCAAAGCACAGCCTGCAAAGACCAAGTCCAGATGTGCACAGGGACAGGATCCCGTCCTTAACACTGCCGAGGTAAAACACACCCAGACTCCACAGAAATCGGAGAGCTGCGACAACTGCTACAAATAATTAGCAAAATACTTCATGAACACTTGAACCAAACAATCCTAATATAAAAAAAAAAGAATATGAAATAATCTAACAGTAGGTCTTAGCTGCGTATTCCTAATACAAATCAAATCCTCTGTTAATGTCTTTATTTGTACTAAAAACGTTCATATTCTAACTAGTATTGTCC
Source organism: Ictalurus punctatus (assembly GCF_001660625.3). Classification (NCBI taxonomy): domain Eukaryota; kingdom Metazoa; phylum Chordata; class Actinopteri; order Siluriformes; family Ictaluridae; genus Ictalurus; species Ictalurus punctatus. The sequence goes on from NC_030432.2 coordinate 25,777,453, forward strand.
TTCAAACAGAATCATAGACATTTTATATCAGTCTTAAATATCCCCAAATTCCTCTCTTTCATCTCTATCACAAATTACATACGTATAATATAAGTTCCTGGAATATTCAGGGTCTGTATTCTTTAGTGTTAGGCACCAAAAGCTCAAATGCAGAGTTCCTAAAAAATGCAAAACCTGACATTATCACACTGCTGGGAACAAAGTCAACCCAGATCCTGTTTATTTAAATCCTGAACTGTGATTGGTCAGGTGGTGATGAGTTCTTTATAACAGCGGCTCTGACAGTAGTGCAGGTTTATATTAATGCTCTCGTTCTAATACGCTATGGTTTCTATAGTAACGGCTCGTTCACATGGTAACAACAACGCAAAATTTTTTTTGTCTAATTAACTTGAAGAGAGGGAATAATGAGAGTGAATAGAAAGATGGAATACAGAGAGGGGTGATGAGGGAACGAGTGTTTATAGCTGCTATAACGTAATAGAGAAACAGGAACTCACTCGGCCATGGACATTAAATTTATCTGTAAATGGGTTCATGCACGCTGTGGTGTAAGAGGAATAAAACAGGACGTGCTGTTATAGGATAATGATCAGCCTCAGGATGGTAACAGTAACGCCGCTTCATCACTGTACTGTTACACACACACACACGCACACACACAGAGTGGTTTATTACTTACTTGATGTGTTAATCACACTCACTCGCCGTCTAAAAGATTAGGAAATTGATCAGCGTTGTTTTATAGTGTTGCTGTGAGTGTGAACATAGCGTTAGTGTAATCCTCACTCAGAGAGTGTTCGAGAGGATGTGGTGAGGATGTTGTGATGTGGTGGTGATGGTGTGAGGATGTTGTGATGTGGTGGTGATGGTGTGAGGATGTTGTTGTGGTGATGTGAGGATGTTGTGGTGATGTTGTGAGGATGTTGTGGTGATGTGAGGATGATGTGAGGATGTTGTGGTGGTGATGGTGTGAGGATGTTGTGGTGGTGATGTGAGGATGTTGTTGTGATGATGTGAGGATGTTGTTATGTGAGGATGTTGTGGTGATGTTGTGAGGATGTTGTGATGTGAGGATGTTGTGGTGATGTTGTGAGGATGTTGTGATGTGAGGATGTTGTGGTGATGTTGTGAGGATGATGTGAGGATGTTGTGAGGATGTTGTGGTGATGTTGTGAGAATGTTGTGGTGATGTTGTGAGGATGATGTGGTGATGTTGTGAGAATGTTGTGGTGATGTTGTGAGGATGATGTGAGGATGTTGTGGTGATGTTGTGAGAATGTTGTGGTGATGTTGTGAGGAGGATGTGAGGATGTTGTGGTGATGTTGTGAGGATGTTGAATTGTCCACTACAACACTGCGGGTCCACTCTGGCGCCTTCTGTAATGTTTCCTGTCCATCATCATCATGTGTGTGCTGCGCATTAGTGTAATGTCCTAAAGTGATAAACTAATGGCTCACTAATGCTCATGTATTTCCTACAGTCTGAGAGCTAATCAATGACAGAGAGAGAGGGAGAGGGGGAGAGACAGAGAGAGAGGGAGGAGGGGGAGACCGAGAGAGAGACACACACACACACAATCACACGCACATGGAAAGATACAGAGAGAGAGAGATAGAGAGAGAGAAACACACACACACACACACAAAGAGAATGAGCGAGTGAGTGGGCATTGCATTAACGTGGATCAGGTACATTACTCTCGTTCTTTATCAGCTTCACAGTTTATTTCTTGTCTATTTCTTTTCCTTTTTTTCCATTCATTCTTTCTGGGTTTTCTTTTTCTTTACTTTTTCCTGTTGCTCTCTCTATCTTTCTTTTTTCTTTGTATATAAGAACGTGTGTAAGATGATTAAAGATGATTGCACGTGTAACCGTCTGTAATCAATTACAGAAAATAACCCTGCTGCTGTTGTTGTTTTGTGGCCGTGCAGTCGAAGGCTCTGAGGGAGCGGTGGTTGTTGGACGGTGCGCCCTCCAGTGGAGAAAACGAGTTTCAGAGACAGCTGCAGGAAGACGAGGCTAAGACCAGGGAACTGGAGCAGAGCATACCCAGGTGGGTTCCTCGCCCGGTTATTGATCCGTGTTCTAGTTAAAGAACACAATGGAGGTTTAAAGCGTGAACTTCAGCCTGAGATCGATGTTACTCTGTTAAAAACAGCTGAGGATGAGTTCTCAGATGTCCACGCATCAATATTTTACACAACGTGCGTGCACACTGCAGTGCTGGATTAGCATTTTATGCTACTTGCTATATAAATATTTGATTATCACTGATATTTTTCCATTATCTATAAACAACAGCCTGCATGAACGAGCAGGATATAGTCCGAGGAGCACAGAGAAGAAGCGCTAGGTTTTATAAACTTTAAAAAAATAAATAAATAAATAACAGCATGAATGACGTCACGTGAAAGTGAAGAAAACTGTTTTATAAAAATGATAACTTATAAAATTGTACAATTTGTTCATAAAGGAAATCTAAATAAAACCTTTTTCTGAACATGAAACAAATCTATAACATTTTAAGATACTAAAGCCCTGTTCAGACGGGATTAGTGTTCCATGTAACGCAAATATTCCTTGAGTCTGAACATGTCGTGTCAGTTATAGTTTACAGTCTGGGCGCATTTTCTCTTCTGTAAACTGAGCAGTAGGAATAACACCAGGTAATATTTATCCCGTCTAAACTGACATGTGGGTAAAGATTGTGTTCTGTCCTGCGGGAAAAGAGCTTTTGGGATTTTTCTTCAGTATAAAGATGCTCCAGGAAGCACTCGCTCTTTTCTCTTTTCTATCACAGATTATGGCTGTTGTGACCTCAAATTTCTCCTTGGGGATCAATAAAGTACTCTCTATCTATCTCTATATTGATGATGTTATCAGATCAGTAAACCTGTTGTAATGGTGGGAATGTGGTGTGTGGTGGCAGGTTGGAGCAGGAGATCGAGGAGCTGGAGACCGGCGTTCCTGTGTCTAAATCCGCCGCCGATAAACAGAACCTTATAAACGTAAGTGCTTATTTATTAACAAAGTTGGTGAGAGGACAAATACTAACATGTGATTATTAATAAAGCAAAGTTACAGCAAAAAAGTTCCTAGTAATTATTATGTAATTATGAATAATTTTATTCATTATTGTAATTGATTGACACGTGAATCATCCGTATTGGTGTGAAGTTGTTGATGGTTGAATTAACACCAGATCATCGCTTTTTTTCTCTCCTCTTTCAGACGACTGACGGCCCCGGAAAAGGTATTTCACATTTTTCTTTATATCTGATTTCTTATTTATTTATTGTTTTATTTATTTTGAAGACATATCACAAAGGAAAAGTCATTTTTAAATCGGGTTCTTTCTGATGAGTTCTGTATTGAGGATTTATATTTTATATACTGTATAATGTTCATTCACATAAAATATAAATAATGAACAATTTTCCATGCTTAGCCTCAAGGACGAAACAGTGTCAATATTTTGACTGATTTTTGTTGTTCTGCTCTTCTTTAAGTTTCACAGAAAAACAATAAATCAAAGCTATAACTTAATAAATAGGAGCACACTTTGGCCCAATGTTTCCTGATATTCAGCCTCTGCTTTGGCCACAAATTCTCACTTTTTGTGATTCATTACTTGTTAAAATGGTTAAAGTCGTGAAAAAAATGTTGCTAGATACATGGATGAGGTGGACGCTGAACGAGTCGTCACTGTTATTTCACTGGAACAATTTTTTTAGCTAGCACAGAGCTTTTAAATCTTGTGCACAGACAGTGTAAAGACAAAGCAAGAGTGGAAACGAGACAGAAACATCCAGAACATCGACATTTACCTCAGATGTGTTAGTAAATTAGTCATAAAAAACTCAGAACATGAACAAAACATGATCACTGTGCATAAACTAGTTAACAGCTAAGGCTAAAGTAATCATCTTTTGTAGAGAAGGTTGTAAATTCGCCATAACCATGGAAACAAGACAGAACTATCTGGAACATCAACATTTACCTCAGATGCACCAAAAAATACTAAGAAAAGGCTGTTTGTTAAAACTATATTTACACTTAGCATTGACCGATACCACGCGGTTAGCACTGTGAAAAATTCCGAAGTTGTGAATTGTTGGGGTTAAATGGTGACTATGGGAAAGTAAACACTGTGACTTTTGAGAAAATAAGCTGATCAAGTGCACTTTTTCCCCTCTTAACATTCTTTTCCAGTGGAGAACGGCGTCCCTAAAACCAGGCAGGTGACCGGCATCGAGGCGAAGCTGGAATGCACAAATTTAGACGCGAAGGCCATCGAGAACGCGAGCGCGGACCATCCGGTCACCATGGTGTTCATGGGCTACAAAAACGTGGAGAACGAGGACGAGACCAAGAAAGTGCTGGGCATCGAGGATGCGGTGAAGGCCGAGTTGGTCGTCATCGAGGACAGCGAGAACAAAGCAGCGACAGAGGATGGAAAGAATGAAGAGAAAGCTCCCCTGAATGGCGCCCCCTCCAGTCCAGACGACAAGAAACAGGACGAGGCTACAAACGGAGATGAGGCGAAACAGGGCGAGGCCAAGAAAGAAAAGCAGCGGTGCAAGTGCTGCACTGTCATGTGAGAATGGGGGCCAAAACTTTTACTCAAAAGAAATACTAAATATTACAACTAAATGAAAAATACAAAATCCAGAGAGGAACTGCTGACTTTGCAGTAATTAATGCAAGCCTTGTAAGAATTACAGTGCATATGAAAAACATATCGTTAATGTTAGCACTATAATAATTAAGAGACACTAGCACAATGCTAACAATAATGGCATCACTAATGACATCACTGTTGCTGTTCGAGTTGCTAATGATATCATTACTGACATAATTGTTAGCATTATTGATAGTTCTGACTCAAATGACGTTGCTGTTAACTTTGATGATAATATTACTTCACTGATAGCGTAGCATAGTTATATTTATTGCAAACTATGCTAACTTAAGTCTTTTTTATACGGCAAACGTAAAAGTGCATTAACCATGGAAATGAGCTGTATCCGTCAGGAACATCAACAGTTACCTCAGATCTGGTGAGAAATGACTAAGAAAAGTCTTGGAATGGCTAAAGTTACAAATAATTACACTTAGCGTCAATGTGACAGCATTTATTATGAATGTGATAATGGTAATAACATAAAATTATTATTATAATGATAATAACATTACTAATCTCACTCCAGTAGAACATTGCTAGTAATAACAACATTATTGACATCACTGTTACTGCCAAATGACCATTTGACTGCCAGTTATGCTAAAATGTAAGGTAGCTATCTTTTATATGGACATTGTAATGGTGCAGTAACCATGGAAACTATACAGAACCATCAAGAACATCAACATTTACCTCAGATGTGTTGGAAAAATACAAAGAAAAGAATTCTGTAGGACTAAAATTATACTTAATTACATGTAGCATCAACCAGTAAATCATTTTATGTATCACATGTTAATTTGATAATGATAAAAATATTAGTGATGTCCCTGTTAGTGGTGCTAGTAATAACAACAATTGAAATCTCTCTAACATCGTTTATGTCACCGTTAAATGATGCTAACATTTTAGCTAGCTAGTTAGCACATAACTCTTGCCTCTTACAATGAAATGTTAATGTTGTCATTTTTACACTATCATTAGTAGCATCACTGCTAGCTTTATTAATGATAACATTCATGACATCACTGTTATTAATGACAGAGATAACATTAATTAATAACTTCATTGTTAGGTTTATTAATGATACCTTTAATGCCATCACTGCTATTAATGACAGAGATAACATTAATGACTTCACTGTTAGCATTGCCGTGTGACTGCACTTCCTCTCTGTGTTTGTATTTATATATATATATATATAATATATGTAATGTATTTGTATGTACGTTGTTCAGTTTGTACTTCTTTTTTTAATTTCTATTGATATTTTTCTATATTTCTGTCTTGACATTTCTATATAAATTATAAATATAAACTTATATTTTCATTATGTAATCTTATGTAAGTGCTCATGGAGGAACAGAAGGGCGGACTTTGGTGTCGTTTCACTTATTTTAGTTTATTTTTAAACAAAAATATGAGGGACATCTCGCTATGAATATTTCTCTCGCTTAGTGTTTCTAATCCAAAGTTTCGTTATCCATAAGATCAGAATATTATATTACGGAGTAATTATGCTTTTATAATGTATGTAACGTGTCTTTTATTTGATGTTTGATCATCTCGGACCACTGTGAGGATGTAGTATATATACACACACACACACACACACTCTTCGTGGTAGGAAAAGATTTGTGTAAAGTGTGTAAATATATGTGATGTATTGTTTATGATGGTTTATGACACACACATGAACTAAAAGATTGCCAGAAATGGTTTTCACATCCTTTTTCTTCACTGTGCATGTGTCCCAATCCACACACCCTATTCACTATGTAGTGCACATAAACACCATCATCAGTCCTCTGGGGGCATGTCCCAAACTCTTCCCATCAGGACTGGTTTTAGTTTTTTTAAAGTTGGAACCTGAATGCCATTTGTGTCACCGTGATGTTTTTGTTTTTGTGGATTATGGACCCCAGTCCTTTGTTCTCACTGTTTCCTGCTGTGGTCCATGTGCTTGATTCGGAAAGAAATACAAATAAAAACTGCTGTGTTATGATTGCTGCTGTCATTCCTGTTCATTTTAAAACTCTACAAATACACTGAAGTAACAACACTGCACACATACATTTGTTTTTTAAAAGTACAAACAAAATGTTCCACAATCCAGTACAGTCCAATCACATTCCTCTACTTATTCTACAGGGAGTAATACATTTCCTGATAAATTTTGTGCTTCCACAAATAAAATGTCACAGACAGAAAAAAAGGCACAGACGTCATCTCTGACTCTCTCATAATAAAAATATGAATATGAATATACACATTAAAAAGCTCCTGCATGCAACATGCCTCACCCACTTCACGTGGGAAAGCAATGTACATTGTCCTGAATTTGCATACAACAAACGTTAGCACGTTTGCCTCCCACCGCCAAGGTTGGGGGTTCAATTCCTGTGTGTGTGTGGAGTTTGCATGTTCTCCCCGTGCTGCGGGGGTTTCCTCCGGGTTCTCAGGTTTTCTTCCCAGTCCAAAGACATGCATGGTAGACTGATTGGCATGTCCAATGTGTCCGTAGTGTATGAATGAGTGTGAATGTGAGTGTGATTGTGCCCTGCGATGGATTGGCACCCCATCCAGGGTGTACCCCACCTTGTGCCCGATGCTCCCTGGGATAGCCTGCAGGTTCCCCACGACCCTGTAGGATAAGCGGTATAGAAAATGGATGGATGGATGGATGACAACATCATCACTAACTCAGATTCTCCAGATTCCTGTTTCTCTTCAGTGGCTAATTTTACTGTTAACCATCTGCACATTCTGCAAGTTTTGTTTAATCAGAAACACACTTTAGCGTAACTTTAGTGATGCCTTTGTAATTAAAAATATGAAAGATATTTATTTACTCACATCCCCAGTTTGGTACTTTTTTATTTATGAAGGATGGGTGAAGTGAGAAGTCTGAACTTGGAATGGTGTAATATTTTATTTACTGCTGACAGTGTGAGCGGAATTGTTGACATGACATCACTTGCTGAACTTGGGGTTGAGGAGACCTTTGGATCTTTCCTATTAGGAGCTTCGAGTTGATGGAGCATTTCTTATTTATTTTTCCTAGTCATGTTGGACATTCTGAGTCACTAGCTTTAGTAACAAAGTAAATACACACTTTTAGTCCTTTTTCAGTGTTTTATTCCTTAAAGAAAATCACTAACTAAAATTCTGAATTTTTTTATTAACTCGGTGGACATCAGTTAATTTTAAGTCGTTTAGCTTTTAAACTTATTTAGGTAAACAGAAAAGTTTTTAGGCCGCCATTTTAAGAGTGACAACCACTTGTCCAATCTCTCTCAAGGACTATGTCCGAGTTCCCGCCCATACTCGTGTATGTGACCAATCAGAGAGCGCCGTGGCGGCGGGCCGCCATTTTGTGAGTCTATAAAGGATTGTACCGAACCTCGTTAGTGATTCCGCAAACCTGAAAGTGCCATGGACGGGTAAGTACAGGGGGAAAAAAGACATTTCGAGACATAAAAGTGTGTTTAAAAACAACTTCTCTGGTATTTCTGATGGTTACCCCTTCGCTCGTGGCGATTTTTTAATTCGAAGTATACTCGTGAATAAATGCGTTTATAGAATTTCAATGTGAAACATTTCTTTGAAACAAGCTGGCTAGCAACATGTCCGGGTTGAAACGTTAGGTTTTTTTTTTTTAATCCTACCCATGTTCTAACAAGTCCCGCCTCCTGTCTTGTGATTGGTTAGTTACTCCTAGTTACGTAGTAACAGCAAATAGCAGAAGGATGAGCGCTGAAGGCGGGATATTACTGTCCAATCCAAGCGCAGGAGGTAGGTTTTGTCGGAATACAGGCGGACATTAGTAACGCGGAAGCGAAGTTTGTACATCAGAAACCAACCTGTTGAAGATTATTATTAACATAATAACTTGTGTTCACTTTTAAACGGCAAGCACGTAAATAAAACACGCTGACTGGACAAATTTAAGAGTTTAAACTAACGTTAAGTCGGAACGCCTGTAGAATTTGTTGCGTTTCCTGTTGGAGAATGAACCGAGCCGGATTAATTGAGCTAGCTACTGTGTTTAAGTGCTTATAACTAACTAGTCTAACTTTCCCCTTCAGTAAACACGGTTAACTTTCTAAACTTTCTGTTCAGGTTTCATTTAAGACTTTAATCCTGTAAAAACTGTGGTGTTAATTCCTCTGCTCTGTTTGTGCAACTCCAATCCGGATTCAGATCATAAACAGCAGAAACTCCTCATTAAATCAAACTTTTTCTCTCGGTTTAAATGGTATACAATTAAAATCCTCAGTTTCGAATCCTAGATCCTGTGTAAGCGTGTGTTCTGTATTTGTTCCGCACTCATCCGATGTGTTTTGCTTTATGACGTCAGAAGTTTGTGAGGGACAAAATTACCACTAATAATCAGTGTGACTGTGAAAGACGTCAGAATTTCTTACTCGTGTAATTAAAGCTCCTGTCTGTAAACTTTATTAAGCTCTTATTCTCATTAAGCCGCTTTCCTCCTTTAAATACAGCTGTTTTCATCCTTTTACATAGAATTACGTAGTTGAAGGGAAAATCCATGTTTTAACACTTTTGTTGCTGAAGGATTTGTTCCTTGATGTAGAAAACGCGCTCGAAATAAATGTAGGTAATTTAAAAATGTTATTTTCACATTTCTTAAAACAAAGCTTTAGATTTTCAATAAAATATTAACAAATTCCATCCTAAAACTGAAGGGGGCGGGTGATTGTGTAGGGGGTGTGTAGAGGAGGTTGTAGGGGTGAGGGTGTGTGGGGGGGTGTAGGGAGGAGGGTATGTGGGGGGGTGTAGGGGTGAGGGTGTGTAGAGGAGGATGTAGGGGTGAGGGTGTGTAGAGGAGGATGTGGAGAAGATGGTGGGTGTACAGGGGACAGGGGGTATGTAGGGTGGGTGTGAAGATAGAGGTTGTAGGGAGGAGGGTGTGGAGGGGGGTGTAGGGGTGAGGGTGTATAGAGGAGGTTGTAGGGGTGAGGGTGTGTAGAGGAGGTTGTGGAGAAGATGGTGGGTGTACAGGGGACAGGGGGTATGTAGGGTGGGTGTGAAGATAGAGGTTGTAGGGAGGAGGGTGTGTGGGGGGGTGTAGGGGTGAGGGTGTGTAGAGGAGGTTGTAGGGGTGAGGGTGTGTAGAGGAGGTTGTGGAGAAGATGGTGGGTGTACAGGGGACAGGGGGTATGTAGGGTGGGTGTGAAGATAGAGGTTGTAGGGAGGAGGGTGTGGGGGGGGGGGTGTAGGGAGGAGGGTGTGGGGGGGGGGGTGTAGGGAGGAGGGTGTGTGGGGGGGGGTGTAGGGGTGAGGGTGTGTAGAGGAGGTTGTAGGGGTGAGGGTGTGTAGAGGAGGATGTGGAGAAGATGGTGGGTGTACAGGGGACAGGGGGTATGTAGGGTGGGTGTGAAGATAGAGGTTGTAGGGAGGAGGGTGTGTGTGGGGGGGGGGTGTAGGGAGGAGGGTGTGTGTGGGGGGGGGGTGTAGGGAGGAGGGTGTGTGGGGGGGGGGTGTAGGGGTGAGGGTGTGTGGGGGGGGGGTGTAGGGGTGAGGGTGTGTAGAGGAGGATGTGGAGAAGATGGTGGGTGTACAGGGGACAGGGGGTATGTAGGGTGGGTGTGAAGATAGAGGTTGTAGGGAGGAGGGTGTGTAGAGGAGGCTGTAGGGTGGGTGTGTAGGGGTGGGTGAAGGTGTAGTAGGAGGGGAAAGGGGGTGGGTGAGGGTGTGTAGGGCTGGGTGAAGGTGTAGGAGGATGGGTGTGTAAGGGGGGGAGAAGGTGGGGGTGTGTAGGGGGGAGGGTGTAGGACTGGGTGAAGGTGTAGGGGGGGAGAGGGGGTGGGTGAGGGTGTGTAGGGGGGAGGGTGTAGGACTGGGTGAAGGTGTAGGAGGATGGGTGTGTAGGGGGGGAGAGGGGGTGGGTGAGGGTGTGTAGGGGGGAGGGTGTAGGACTGGGTGAAGGTGTAGGAGGATGGGTGTGTAGGGGGGGAGAGGGGGTGGGTGAGGGTGTGTAGGGGGGAGGGTGTAGGACTGGGTGAAGGTGTAGGAGGATGGGTGTGTAAGGGGGTGAGGGTGTGTAGGGGGGAGGGTGTAGGACTGGGTGAAGGTGTAGGGGGGAGAGGGGGTGGGTGAGGGTGTGTAGGGGGGAGGGTGTAGGACTGGGTGAAGGTGTAGGAGGATGGGTGTGTAGGGGGAGAGGGGGTGGGTGAGGGTGTAGGGGGGAGTATAGGGGGCAGGGTGGGTGATAGAAAAGCTATGAGTACAAAAGCTATAAGGCTTTGAGGTTAATGGACATTAGGAATGAATTAATATTCATCATGTGTGCATTAGTATTCAAGTATCTTAAATACGTTTATGTGGCTAAAATTCTCCTTCAGTTGATCACTGACGGACTCTCGCTCGCTCGCCCTGTAATGTTGCTATGGTGACCAGTATGCCTCTGAGCTAATGAGTGAATCCGATTGGGTCAGGTGTAATTTGCTATGTGCAGCGTAACCATCTGAGGAACCAACTATATATATATTAATGTATTCTTTTCATTTTATTTCTACAGACGTTTAGAGACGGATTTGTATCCTCTGGGATCCAGCTACGTCACTGACATTGAGTGAGTTACACATCTTCAGCAGTTAAAGTTTAACTGTGTGTGTCTTTAGTGTCCCCCCCGGGCCTCTGTACTGCCCCCTGACCTCCTGGTCATAGTTTAGATTCTCGTACAGTCCACACAGGAGCGCACTGTTATCTCAGATAATCCAATCCGATCTGATCTAATCCAGTTCTCGGGTGCTGTTTGTGTCATGTGATGTTTGTTTAATTAGTGTTCAGTTTGAAAGTGGCTGTAATAAATAAAACTTTATTTTTTCTGATGAAATTAGTTTTAAGATGCTGTATTGTGTGTGTTGACTGTGTGTGTAAGTGCATGACGTTGTATGTAACTGCTGAAATGCTTTATTCCCTCTCCTCCTACAGCGGTGTCCATGATATAACAGTCGGCACAAAGGTACGTCCTGCCCCGTCGCTGTATCGTTACTATAGTAACAGCTCATTGACAGGGACTTGTACGGAGGACGCTCCGCTATGACGTGTTTGTCACAGTGTGATTGTTGATGTGAAGTTTTATTAAAATAAGGAGAAATGTGTTTACCGTGTATGGAAGGAGTCTCCAGTGTCAGCGCTTTAACAGTCAGAGGTAACGCTGTAACTAAGTTTTCCCACATCTTCAGGACAGAGGAGTTTATAGGAATAAAAAGTATGATGATCTTTAATAAAACACTCAGGGATGTGCTGTTAGGAAAATAATCAACCCCACATCATCAGACCAGCTCAGTGTTTATTACGTAATTATTCTCCAGTTATAATCTGTAGTTTATCAGCTTTTGCATCAGTGTGACTGTTTAATTCTATTACAATTAAAGTAAAAGCAGTGTTTAAGGTTTATAAACTTTAAAGTGGGGGGGGGGGGGGGCATTGTGCTTCTGGTTACCTTCAAATAGGGAAAATAAATAAGAGCTGGAAGCCGGCGGGGTATGGCATTCCTCAGAGCGGCATGGAGCTCCAGCGCTCGCTCAGATCCGCTCTCGTCCATTGTTCAGGAGCAGCTGTGTTTCCTTCCTCTGAGGATCTCAGCCATGTTTCCTGCTCCAGTGTGAGAGACCTCACAAGACAATCACATCACCGGCCTGAAAGACGTTTATACGATATACCATACACGTCAGTGTTTAGATTCACGCCTTAAAAAAAACTGCAAGGAAAAACTGAGTAGTGGGTTTATTTAATGTCTTCTAAAAAGTCAAATATAATTAAAATAACTTTTAACTCTGAAAAGGAGGAGAAAAGACTTAAACTGAACCTAAAATTCAACGTATAGTGTGTATTTAAAAAAAAAAAAAAAGGTAAAAAAAAATTTTTTGTATAGACCTGTGAGTAACAGACTAATAATTTTAATTCCTTCACAACCGAGGAAAACAGTAGAAAGTTTAAATTAAAATGATATTTAACACCCCCAAAAACCCACTCGCTTCCTTATACATGTGATTTATAAGTGATTATATTGTAAATGACACAAGATTTCTCTCTCTTTAGGGTTTGCAGGTCTTTATTCGCTTTACCTTTTAGTGTCCCCTGTTCCCAGAACTCAACTTTAAATGACAATAATGAAGAATAATTAATACACAGCTGAAATAATAAATAATTAAAACTAAATAACTAAAGTAAGAACTGTAAAAAATTCAAATAAATTAGGTTAATATAGAAAAAATATAAAAATATATGAATAAAAGCTTTAATGCACACAAGTAATGTGTGATTTTTATATATATATATATATATAACGCCTTGTTTTCCTGCTCAGCATCCGAGGATGTTTCTGTTTCAGTTTCAACTCCTTTACTGCTTTAAATAAACAATAACCTGCGTATATCCATTTTCCCTCACGCTGACTGCGCTAGCGTTTAGCAGAACTGAGAGATTGTCAGAGAATTAGACACGAGTGTTTCTACACGTGTATTTCCTGTAAGCGCTGCCTCGCCTCCGTTCACTGAAGATGTAACATTACAGACGTCTTTTACTGACGTTCAGTTCCACCTCGACGAACCGCTCCGAGTGGAGAATTGTTCAGACATAAAGGAAAACATCTTCAGGGTAAAACCTGATTTACTTTACATTTTACTTCATATTGTTTTCTCAGCAATAAATTTGTAACACAAGTAACGCAATTTTATTGACAGCGGTAACTAATCAAATTACATTTAAAATATGTTTCATTACTGCCTTAGTAACGTGTTACACCCGAATCTCAACTAAAAAAACTACAGTTTATTAGTGATATGAGTGCGGTGGGTGTGATGCTGTAAATCCTCGACTCGTTTATGAAGACGGGGGGTGGAGGTGGAGGAGGTGGAGGAGGAGGAACAGTGCAGTGTTTTAGTGTCGGTTATTAAAGCTGATGAACAGAACAGAAGTGACTTTGTGCTGCTGCTGGAGAGCGTAAAGCTTCTGTTCATCAGATCATGTGACCAAACAGACGCTCGCCATCTTGAAGCACTTTATTAAGAGACTGAGGCTGAAGTGTGTGTGTGTGGACGTGCTTTACAGTGGTGTATTTAAAACTAAAATGTGAAGTGTGTAGGAGCTCAGTGTGCTGGTTTGAGACAGAGCCTGTGTGTGTGTGTGAGATTAAAGCTGAGTATTCAGAATAAAAGAATGAAAGGCAGTTAGTTTAATCAGCATGGTCTAAACATTCTACACCTTCCACTAAACGCATCCATCATCATCTGATCCCGGTCAGCTATGAGTCGATCGTTTCAGTAATCAACCTGCTGTTTTCGTTCTTCGTTATTTAGGTAGTTTATTCATTATTTATGAAGAACTTATTGATTTTATTTGTTTTTTTTATTGACTTAATTTTTAAAAATACGAAATGCATTATGAATGCTATTTTGTTATATATTATCTTATTTGTATTTAAGTTTTATTTATGTATTTTTGTTCTGTATTAAGCAACTTTTTACAGAGTTTAAAATTTTTTTATTTTTAGTTATTTGGTTTTGTTTACTTGGTTGTTTTTTTTTTTTTTAATTTTATATTTATTAATCAAGCTATTTATTAGTTTAGTTAGTTATTTTACTTTTATTTGTTTAGAATTTTAGTTTTGTTATTTATATTTATTTTTATATTCCAAACTAAGCTATTTGTTTATTTATTATGCTGGTTATCATTTCCAGCTATCCGTTTATCTAGTTGCTTGTTTATTTTAGGCAGCCCATGATGGTGTGTGTGTGTGTGTGTGTGTGTGTTTGTGTTTATTTCAGAGAGGATCTGACGAACTCTTTTCCTCCTGTGTCTCTAACGGCCCGTATATCATGAGCTCAGGAGCAGGTACGCACCACGTCACAGTTGTTTCATGTTCATGAAGAACCTTTAAGCTGCCGTCGTCATGCACATAGGAGTCTCTGCAGAATAAGTGGGCGTGTCCTCAAACATTGAACTAAATTTATTTAAATGAGCTACCTAGGGTTTTTTTTTTCTTCTTCTCTTCTGTGACGAGGTGATTGATTATTTTGATTAATAGCTAAACTTGCGTGTGAAGTTGTAAACGCCGGAATGGTTGTTTGTGTCTCCAGCGAACGGTAACGACAGTAAGAAGTTTAAAGGGGACATCAGGAGTCCGGGAGTCCCCTCTCGGGTCGTCCATGTCAGGAAGTTACCCAGCGACATCAACGAGGCCGAGGTGATCTCGTTAGGACTTCCCTTCGGCAAAGTGACCAACCTGCTGATGCTCAAGGGCAAAAACCAGGTGTGTGTGTGAGACTGGCGTTAGCTAGTGAGTGGGAGTTGGCCAAGCCTTAACTGAAAAAAGATAAAAGCTCATGGTCAGGAAGAAGTTCAGTCATGTATTCATAAGTGTGTTGTGTGACCTCAGGCGTTTCTGGAGATGAACACTGAGGAGTCTGCTCAGACCATGGTGAACTATTACTCCTCAGTCACGCCCGTCATCCGAAATCATCCCGTCTTCATGCAGTACTCCAACCACAAGGAGCTGAAGACCGACAACTCGCCCAACCAAGTGGTACTTCACTGTCATTAACACAAACTTACACACACTGTGGTTTGGGACATGCCCAAAGTGGACTACTGATGGTGTTTATGTGCACTATGTAACGAATAGTAAATAAACACCATCAGTAGTCCACTGTGGGTGTGTCCCAAACCACGCACTATGTTCCCATTGACCCGGAAGCATTATTGTCCCCACCCCACTGGTTTCTACCAGTTTACTGCCCCACCCCTTTGTCTTTGTGCTGTTCTTGGCTCCGCCCCTTTGTCCCCTCTATGGCTGGATGATTTTGTACTGACTTGCTGATTAACACAGTGTGTAATATGGTGTTGGTGTAGCGTGCTCAGGCGGCCCTGCAGGCGGTCAACGCGGTTCAGACAGCCAGCGTGCCTCTAAGCGGCATGGATGCAGGAGGATCAGGAGGATCAGGAAGTCCTGTACTGAGGGTGATTGTGGAGAACCTGTTCTACCCTGTCACTCTGGAGGTTCTGCACCAGGTAACTGTACAACAATACAGCGTTTTATTCTGACCAATTATACACTCTGCATATAGAACTCGTTTAATTCTGTTTCTTCATGTTGGGGTAGATCTTCTCAAAGTTTGGCACGGTGCTGAAGATCATCACATTTACCAAAAACAATCAGTTCCAGGCTCTGGTTCAGTACTCGGACCCCATGACTGCTCAGCACGCCAAGCTGGTGAGCCGCTACCTATGCTCCCTCAGTGTGTAAAATCTACAGTCATTAATCAAATAACGTGGTGTTGGATTGTAGAGGATAAAGACTAACTACAGAACCAGAACATGGACAGGGTTCTCCATTTGTTCCTGATGAAGAGCTAAATCTTCAGTGATTACACCCACCTGCTGTTGTAACCATAACCACTGTCCTGTGCTCATCCCAGCACTCTCTTCCTCACCACTGTCGTTCTTTACACATCTAACGCCACATCTGGATTTCTGTTAAACTATTAAATGTTTATTTTTTTTGCCTCTTTCCTTCAGTCTCTGGATGGACAGAACATCTATAATGCCTGCTGTACGCTGCGCATCAGCTTCTCCAGACTCACCAGCCTGAACGTCAAGTACAACAACGATAAGAGCAGAGACTACACTCGGCCCGATCTGCCCACGGGGGACGGCCCGGCCTCGCTCGAATCGCAGACCATGGCCACCACCGCCTTCAGTAAGAACATCACAGCACTGCGGGGGCGTTTATTTATTTCTCACTGTAGCACTCATTAGGAATAACGGATTCTTTTCTCGAAGATGCATCGTTGTGTACAGCTTATTAATGAACTACTTATTTCCTAATCCTTTCTTTCTGTTTGTGTTGATCAGCTCCTGGTTTAATCTCTGCATCTCCGTTTGCGAGTGCTCACGGTTTCCCTCAAGCGTTCACCCTCCAGCAGGCTGCAGGTCAGATTACACCTGTACACACCGCATTAGAGTTCAAAACTCCTAATAATTATTCCTTTAAAAGCACTTTCAGTCATGTATGCTTAGCTAATCAAGCTTCTGTTGTAACTAACATTGCTCTTTTCCCAGTCGTAGGTCCGATATTCGCAAGCGTAGTGCTTGCATGGAAAATTGTGCAAACAGTCGTGCAATAAGATTCTGAATTTAATAGGGGTGTAATGATACACAACTCGCTATTTGAAATTCTCATATTTTTGATATTTTATGACTGTAAAAAACTACCTTTTTTTCTGGACCTTAAACCGTGCAAAACAATACTGTATAAAACTAAAGTTAAAGTTGCTATGAACAGAGGTTCAATATTGTAAATAAAATGTACTACATGTTCACCATATCTTAAAAATAAGGAAATATCGTATTTATTTTAAAAAAATGTGTTTAAAGAAAAGTTTGAAACATGATGAGCTCCGTTACAGCACACACGACAGCATTTCTGACTAGAAATAAAGCTCCAAAGAGGCTAAAATGCCCCTTGATGCATTTTTGCATCATGGGCGGGGAAAAAGTATTTACTTTAAAAACAATTATTGAAATATTGGGATTGTAGAATAAACCTGAGACATTAGTTTCAAGTAAACGTTTATCTTCAGGTTCTGCATCACATCCTGTCACACTTTAATGCATTGATCTGGTATCGTCATGGCGACACCCAGTGCATTTCCTTTGGTACATAAAACCTTGTGACCTCTGAGATGGCTCCGCCCATTTACCACTCTTTTAATTATGCAAATAAGTTTAAAAATATCCCTGATGACGCAAAGAAGCGATTTTATATTTTGTGTTTTTGGTTTTTCCCGTCCTCAGGTCTGTCTTTTCCCGGCGTTCCCAGTGGCTTGGCGTCTCTCGGCGTTTCTGCGGCCACTGCGGGTCGACTCGCGCTGACCGGCCTGAACACCACAACACACACTGTCCTGCTCGTCAGCAACCTCAACCCCGAGGTGTGTGAGAGAGGGATCACTTTGTTGTGAAGTTATTTAACTCGTGTATAGATGACAACCGTTAGATAAATCACTCGATTTGTTCAGTATTTTTATTGATTTAGGGATTTCATATTTTTCATCAGATATTCCAGTTTCTGCAGTATTTAATAAAAGATGAATTGTAAGTCGTTTTAGACTTTAAAGCAGGAATAAAGTAAAGCTGACGTGTCGAGGTTTTGACCATGAATCATGTTTATAATTTTCTCTTTGCCTTTTCCTGTGTTTCATTGTTAATCTGTTTCTCCTCTTTTTCTCTTAGTGAAGGCATTTAATTTTAGCGACTTCTGCAACACTGTGTGTACTCACCTGATCTTCTGTTTTTTTTTTCTTCTTTCTCTCTGTCTGTTGTTTTTTTTTTTTATATTTTTTATTTTTATATCTCCATCTTGCTCGTCCTGGCTTTTTTTTTTTCTCCCCATTGACGACGAACGACAAACCCACATTTGTTCTCTCCTGGATTTTTTTCTCCTTCTTTTACGTTCTGTTTGGATCTGCGGAAATGTCGAACCTGCACTTCTCCGATCTTTCTCCCTTCCCTTCCTCCCTCGCTGCCTTCCTCTGCTGTCTCTAAAGAGCGTTACGCCCCAATGCCTCTTTATTCTTTTCGGTATGTTATCACAGCCATCTCCTCCTTTTTGTGTTTCATATTTATAACCGTTCTGTCTCAGTATCTCCACCAATCAGCTTCAGGCAGATGCAGACATCATACGGGACGGGTTTAAGTTAGCAGGTTAGCTAATCGGCAACAAGATGCAGCATTTTTACTTTTTGTCACATCATAAAAATCTTTAAACAAAAATTAACCAGCTCTCCATGTTTAATCGAGGATTTTAATCAGGAAGTAACTTGTGTGCAATTTTCAGAAAAAGTGAGCTGCAGTGTGAAACGCGATCCACATTTAAGGTGGTTTAAAGTGTAAAGTCCCTTTTGCAAAGAAGTTTACATGCTCGAATCTCTATAATAACGAGAAAATTATTTTGTTTCTTGATCCAGAAGTGTGATTAATAGGAAGTGACACTGCATATTTAGTGTGCACTTGTGCATGTATAGGGATCATTTTAGATCCTTTTGGTTTCTGAGATGGAAGTGTTGCATCTTGTTGCCCATTCCTAAAGTCCTCTAAGCACCCCGTCCGATTTTAAACTCCATCTTAGCAATTTGCATGACATTTATTTTGCATGTTGTCATAAATCAGATCACATGATCACACAGCTGTAGACTGTATAGTCATTACGTAGGTGTAGTGTACACCAGGGCTGAGTTGCAGACAGGATGTAGCGCAGACTGATTACAATCAAACCCAGAATTGTAGTTATTATTGAATTACAGACATCACGTCTGTTAGTGACGAAGTGTGTTGTTTTAGTGCATGCTGTAACACCATCACTGAATTTCACTGATTTAATGATCTGTGTGTCAGGACTGAATGAAGCGTTGTGTTGTGTGTGTTTGTGTGTTGAAGGTGTGTATGGCGACGTGATGAGGGTGAAGATCCTCTTCAATAAGAAAGAAAACGCTCTGGTGCAGATGGCAGATGCAACACAAGCACAGCTCGGTAAATATAATTCATTGTTTACAGTATTGGATGGAGCGAGGGAGGGTGGGTAAAGATGGCGGTTGGAAAGAGAAAAGAAGGGGTAAGGAATGAGTGGAGTGTAGGGATGGATGGAGGGGGGGGGATATAGGGATGGAGAGCGGGATCGGGTACAGGGAGGTGATGGAGGGGGAGGGGATGGGATGGAGGGATGGGGTAGAGGGAGGGGATGGAGGGATGGGGTAGAGGGATGGAGAGCGGGATCGGGTAGAGGGAGGGGAGGGGTGGAGGGATGGGGTAGAGGGATGAGGATGGAGGGATGGGGTAGAGGGATGGAGAGCGGGATCGGGTAGAGGGAGGGGAGGGGTAGAGGGATGGGATGGAGGGATGGGGTAGAGGGATGGGGAGGGGATATAGGGATGGAGAGTGGGATTGGGTACAGGGAGGTGATGGAGAGGGGAGGGAATAGAGGGAGGGGATGGGATGGAGGGAGGTGATGGAGATGGGATGGAGGGATGGGGGAGGGGGATGAGGATGGAGGGATGGAGAGGGGATATAGGGATGGAGAGCGGGATCGGGTACAGGGAGGTGATGGAGGGGGTAGAGGGAGGGGATGGAATGGAGGGATGGGGTAGAGGGAGGGGATGGGGTAGAGGGATGGGGAGGGGATATAGGGATGGAGAGTGGGATCGGGTACAGGGAGGTGATGGAGAGGGGAGGGAATAGAGGGAGGGGATGGGATGGAGGGAGGTGATGGAGATGGGATGGAGGGGATGGGATGGAGGGATGGGGGAGGGGGATGGAGGGATGGAGAATGGGATCGGGTAGAGGGAGGTGATGGAGAGGGGAGGGAATAGAGGGAGGGGATGGGATGGGGGAGGGGGATGAGGATGGAGGGATGGAGAGGGGATATAGGGATGGAGAGCGGGATCGGGTACAGGGAGGTGATGGAGAGGGGAGGGGATATAGGGATGGAGAGCGGGATCGGGTAGAGGGAGGTGATGGAGGGGGTAGAGGGAGGGGATGGAATGGAGGGATGGGGTAGAGGGAGGGGATGGGGTAGAGGGATGGGGAGGGGATATAGGGATGGAGAGTGGGATTGGGTACAGGGAGGTGATGGAGAGGGGAGGGAATAGAGGGAGGGGATGGGATGGAGGGAGGTGATGGAGATGGGATGGGGGAGGGGGATGAGGATGGAGGGATGGGGTAGAGGGAGGGGATGGAGGGATGGGGTAGAGGGATGGGGTAGAGGGATGGGGTAGAGGGATGAGGATGGAGGGATGAGGATGGAGGGATGGGGGAGGGGGATGAGGATGGAGGGATGGGGTAGAGGGAGGGGATGGAGGGATGGGGTAGAGGGATGAGGATGGAGGGATGGGGTAGAGGGATGAGGATGGAGGGATGAGGATGGAGGGATGGGGTAGAGGGATGGAGAGCGGGATCGGGTAGAGGGAGGGGAGGGGTGGAGGGATGGGGTAGAGGGATGAGGATGGAGGGATGGGGTAGAGGGATGGAGAGCGGGATCGGGTAGAGGGAGGGGAGGGGTAGAGGGATGGGATGGAGGGATGGGGTAGAGGGATGGGGAGGGGATATAGGGATGGAGAGTGGGATTGGGTACAGGGAGGTGATGGAGAGGGGAGGGAATAGAGGGATGGGATGGAGGGAGGTGATGGAGATGGGATGGAGGGATGGGGGAGGGGGATGAGGATGGAGGGATGGAGAGGGGATATAGGGATGGAGAGCGGGATCGGGTAGAGGGAGGTGATGGAGGGGGTAGAGGGAGGGGATGGAATGGAGGGATGGGGTAGAGGGAGGGGATGGGGTAGAGGGATGGGGAGGGGATATAGGGATGGAGAGTGGGATCGGGTACAGGGAGGTGATGGGGAGGGAATAGAGGGAGGGGATGGGATGGAGGGAGGTGATGGAGATGGGATGGAGGGGATGGGATGGAGGGATGGGGGAGGGGGATGGAGGGATGGAGAGTGGGATCGGGTAGAGGGAGGTGATGGAGAGGGGAGGGAATAGAGGGAGGGGATGGGATGGAGGGATGGGGGATAGGGATGGAGAGGGGATATAGGGATGGAGAGCGGGATCGGGTAGAGGGAGGTGATGGAGGGGGTAGAGGGAGGGGATGGAATGGAGGGATGGGGTAGAGGGAGGGGATGGGGTAGAGGGATGGGGAGGGGATATAGGGATGGAGAGTGGGATCGGGTACAGGGAGGTGATGGAGAGGGGAGGGAATAGAGGGAGGGGATGGGATGGAGGGAGGTGATGGAGATGGGATGGAGGGAGGGGGATGGAGAGTGGGATCGGGTAGAGGGAGGTGATGGAGGGGGTAGAGGGAGGGGATGGAATGGAGGGATGGGGTAGAGGGAGGGGATGGAATGGAGGGATGGGGTAGAGGGAGGTGATGGAGGGAGGGGATGGAGAGGGGTATGAGGATGGAGGGGGGTATAGGGAGGGGATGGAGAGTGGGATGGGGTAGGGAGGGATGGGGTAGAGGGAGGGGATGGAGAGGGGGATGAGGATGGAGGGGGGGATATAGGGATGGGATGTAGAGGGGGATGGAGGGATGGGGTAGAGGGAGGGGATGGGATGGAGGGATGGGATGGAGGGAGGTGATGGAGATGGGATGGAGGGATGGGGGAGGGGGATGAGGATGGAGGGATGGGGTAGAGGGAGGGGATGGAGGGATGGGGTAGAGGGATGAGGATGGAGGGATGGGGTAGAGGGATGAGGATGGAGGGATGAGGATGGAGGGATGGGGTAGAGGGATGAGGATGGAGGGATGAGGATGGAGGGATGGGGGAGGGGGATGAGGATGGAGGGATGGGGTAGAGGGAGGGGATGGAGGGATGGGGTAGAGGGATGAGGATGGAGGGATGGGGTAGAGGGATGAGGATGGAGGGATGAGGATGGAGGGATGAGGATGGAGGGATGGGGTAGAGGGATGGAGAGCGGGATCGGGTAGAGGGAGGGGAGGGGTGGAGGGATGGGGTAGAGGGATGAGGATGGAGGGATGGGGTAGAGGGATGGAGAGCGGGATCGGGTAGAGGGAGGGGAGGGGTAGAGGGATGGGATGGAGGGATGGGGTAGAGGGATGGGGTAGAGGGATGGGGAGGGGATATAGGGATGGAGAGTGGGATTGGGTACAGGGAGGTGATGGAGAGGGGAGGGAATAGAGGGATGGGATGGAGGGGGGTGATGGAGATGGGATGGAGGGATGGGGGAGGGGGATGAGGATGGAGGGATGGAGAGGGGATATAGGGATGGAGAGCGGGATCGGGTAGAGGGAGGTGATGGAGGGGGTAGAGGGAGGGGATGGAATGGAGGGATGGGGTAGAGGGAGGGGATGGGGTAGAGGGATGGGGTAGAGGGATGGGGAGGGGATATAGGGATGGAGAGTGGGATCGGGTACAGGGAGGTGATGGAGAGGGGAGGGAATAGAGGGAGGGGATGGGATGGAGGGAGGTGATGGAGATGGGATGGAGGGGATGGGATGGAGGGAGGGGGATGGAGGGATGGGGGAGGGGGATGGAGGGATGGAGAGTGGGATCGGGTAGAGGGAGGTGATGGAGAGGGGAGGGAATAGAGGGAGGGGATGGGATGGAGGGATGGGGGAGGGGGATGGGGATGGAGGGATGGAGAGCGGGATCGGGTAGAGGGAGGTGATGGAGGGGGTAGAGGGAGGGGATGGAATGGAGGGATGGGGTAGAGGGATGGGGAGGGGATATAGGGATGGAGAGTGGGATCGGGTACAGGGAGGTGATGGAGAGGGGAGGGAATAGAGGGAGGGGATGGGATGGAGGGAGGTGATGGAGATGGGATGGAGGGAGGGGGATGGAGAGTGGGATCGGGTAGAGGGAGGTGAGGGAGGGGATGGAATGGAGGGATGGGGTAGAGGGAGGGGATGGAATGGAGGGATGGGGTAGAGGGAGGTGATGGAGGGAGGGGATGGAGAGGGGTATGAGGATGGAGGGGGGTATAGGGAGGGGATGGAGAGTGGGATGGGGTAGGGAGGGATGGGGTAGAGGGAGGGGATGGAGAGGGGGATGAGGATGGAGGGGGGGATATAGGGATGGGATGTAGAGGGGGATGGAGGGATGGGGTAGAGGGATGGGATGGAGGGGATGGGATGGAGGGATGGGGGATGAGGATGGAGAGCGGGATCGGGTAGAGGGAGGTGATGGAGGGGGTAGAGGGAGGGGATGGAGAGGGGAATGAGGATGGAGGGATGGAGAGGGGGATGAGGATGGAGGGGGGGATATAGGGATGGGATGGAGGGAGGGATGGGGTAGAGGGAGGGGATGGAGGGATGGGGTAGAGGGAGGGGATGGAGGGATGGGGTAGAGGGAGGGGATGGAGAGGGGGATGAGGATGGAGGGATGGAGAGGGGGATGAGGATGGAGGGGGGGATATAGGGATGGGATGGAGGGATGGGGTAGAGGGAGGGGATGAGGATGGGGGGGGTGGAGGGATGGAGGGATGGGGTAGAGGGAGGGGATGAGGATGGGGGGGGAATGGAGGGATGGGGTAGAGGGAGGGGATGGAGGGATGGAGAGGGGGATGAGGATGGAGGGATGGAGAGGGGGATGAGGATGGAGGGGGGGATATAGGGATGGGATGGAGAGCGGGATGGGGTAGATGGATGGAGGGGGGGATATAGGGATGGAGAGGGGGATGGGGTAGAGGGAGGTGATGGAGAGATGGATGGAGGGGGCGATATAGGGATGGAGAGGGGGATGGAGGGATGTTGAGCGGGATGGGGTAGAGGAGGATGGGGTAGGGGGAAGGGATGGAAAGGGGGATGAGGATGGAGGGAGGGATGGAGAGGGGGATGAGGATGGAGGGGGGATATAGGGATGGAGAGGGGGATAGAGGGATGGAGAAGGGGATGGATGGAGGGGGCGATATAGGGATGGAGAGGGGGATGGAGGGATGGAGAGTGGGATGGGGAAGAGGGAGGTGATGGAGAGCGGGATGGGGTAGAGGGGGATGAGGATGGAGGGGGGGATATAGGGATGGAGAGGGGGATGGAGAGGGAGATGAGGAGGGAGATGGAGGGATGAGGATGGAGAGCAGGATGGGATGGAGGGATGGAGAGCGGGATTGGGTAGAGGGATGGAGAGGGGGATGAGGATGGAGAGCCGGATGGCGTAGAGGGAGGTGATGGAGGGGGGATATAGGGACGGGATAGTGGGAGGGGGTTGGGAATATGGAGATGTGATAGTGGGAAGTGGTTGGGAATATGCAGATTGGATAGTGGGAGGGGGTTGGGAATATGGAGATGGGGTAGTGGGATGGAGATGTGATAGTGGGAGGGGGTTTGGAATATTGAGATGTGATAGTGGGAGGTGGTTGGGAATATGGAGATGGGGTAGTGGGAGGTGGTTGGGAATATGGAGATGGTGTAGTGGGAGGGGGTTGGGAATATGGAGATGGGGTAGTGGGATGGAGATGGGATAGTGGGAGGGGGTTTGGAATATTGAGATGTGATAGTGGGAGGTGGTTGGGAATATTGAGATGTGATAGTGGGAGGTGGTTGGGAATATGGAGATGGGGTAGTGGGAGGTGGTTGGGAATATGGAGATGGGATAGTGGGAGGGGGTTTGGAATATTGAGATGTGATAGTGGGAGGTGGTTGGGAATATTGAGATGTGATAGTGGGAGGTGGTTGGGAATATGGAGATGTGATAGTGGGAGGTGGTTGGGAATATGGAGATGTGATAGTGGGAGGTGGTTGGGAATATGGAGATGGGGTAGTGGGAGGTGGTTGGGAATATGGAGATGGGGTAGTGGGAGGGGGTTGGGAATATGGAGATGGGGTAGTGGGATGGAGATGGGATAGTGGGAGGGGGTTTGGAATATTGAGAGGGAGGGGATGAAGAGGGGGATGAGGATAGAGAGATGGTATGGCGGGGTGTAGGGGGATGGGATAGTGGGAGGTGGTTGGGAATATGGAGAGAGAGGGGATGGGGGGTATGGAGGGGGATCAGGAGGGAGGGATAAAGATGGATAGAGGGATCCATCTTTTTATTTGCTTGTAGAGTTCAGTGACACTGCAGAATTTCACATTAAGGTTGTGTCTCACTGTGTACTAGATAGTTTGTGTAGTGTGAATATACTTGGATTAGGGGTGTGTGGTTTGAGACGCTGCCCAAACTAACGGGCTTTAATAATGATGTATAATAATGCGTGTGTGTCTGTGTGTGTATCAGCGATGAGCTACCTGAATGGTCAGAAGCTGCATGGGAAGCCTCTGCGTGTGACTCTTTCCAAACACACCACAGTGCAGCTTCCCAGAGAGGGACACGAGGACCAGGGACTCACTAAAGACTTCTCCACCTCTCCTCTACACCGCTTCAAAAAACCTGGCTCCAAGAACTACTCCAACATCTTCCCTCCGTCCTCCACCCTCCACCTGTCCAACATCCCGTAAGTCTCCGCCCTCCGCCTGTCCAACATCCCGTAAGTCTCCGCCCTCCGCCTGTCCAACATCCCGTAAGTCTCCGCCCTCCGCCTGTCCAACATCCCGTAAGTCTCCGCCCTCCGCCTGTCCAACATCCCGTAAGTCTCCGCCCTCCGCCTGTCCAACATCCCCCAAGTCTCCGCCCTCCGCCTGTCCAACATCCCCCAAGTCTCCGCCCTCCGCCTGTCCAACATCCCCCAAGTCTCCGCCCTCCGCCTGTCCAACATCCCCCAAGTCTCCGCCCTCCGCCTGTCCAACATCCCCCAAGTCTCCGCCCTCCGCTTGTCCTACATGTGTCCTGCACCAGCTCCATCACCAAACACAGGGAGAATAAGTAGTATGTATGTAGAGCTGATGACACTTTTATTGCATTTAGCAGTAACGTGTGTGTGTGTGTGTGTGTAGACCTGCTGTTGGTGAAGATGACCTTAAAGGACTGTTCATAAGTTCAGGAGCCACGGTGAAAGCCTTCAAGTTTTTCCAGTATGTTCTCTCTCTCTCTCACTCAAACACTCACTGCACCTACACTTTATCCTCTTTATTTATTTGTTTTAATGTTTATAAACAAATATTTGTGTGACCATGTTTATTTGTTTTTTTGTTGTTTTTTTTATTAAAAATGCTTTGTTGGGATTTATATTGCATTAGATTCTATATTTGTGGGGGGGTTTTCTGTTTATATTTTCACAGCATTTTTTATTTTAATTTTGTGGATTTTTTTTAAAAAACAACTTTATTTACAAAACACTGCGTACACTTTTTTCTTCAAAATTGTTTATATTTAATTATATTATTTTGTGTTTCTCCTAAGGTTAATTTTGCTCATTTATATTAATTTCCTTTTTTCCATTTTTGTCATCTTTTGTTTAACTTTTAGGTTTTTTTTTAATGTTTCTGCTTTATTTTCTACCTGTTTTTTTAAATTACTTTTTTCTCCCTTTTTATTTATTTTCTTTTACTTTTATTTAATTTAATTTTCTTCGAAGCACTGCTATATTTTTAACCGATTTCCTGTTTTCCGCCCGCTCCCTCTGTTCTCTCAGGAAGGACCACAAGATGGCGCTGATTCAGCTGGGCTCAGTAGAGGAGGCCATTGAATCTCTCATCGAGTTCCACAATCACGATTTGGGCGAGAACCATCACCTCCGCGTCTCCTTCTCCAAATCCACTATCTGAGACTCACACAGGGTTCAAAATGTCTCTCACACACACACACACACACACACACACACACACACACTTCATCATTCCTTTTCTTATGATTCACACACAGAAGAAACCCAATATTTTAATTTGGGTTTCATTTGTATTCTTTTATTTCCTCGCACATTTTCTTAAACATTTTGGTGCAAAAAAATAATTTGTAGTGTAATCATCTTTGTTTATCGTTATATCTCTATATATATCTCTATACGCTGATCGTTTTTCTATGGGGATTCTGGGAAATGGTGTGGGGTGTCCTTTTTTTTCTTTTTTTTTTTTTATCTTGCAATCATAAATGCTGCCTGGTTCACAATCAGTGCCTATAATCACACACAAACACAACAAGCAGTCGCTCTAAATTTCAAAAACGACCTGTTCTCATTTTTGCCTTTCAAAAAGCAGTGCCTTATATGGTCACTTCCTGTTAGACTGTAATTCTGTTTCTGATAAAGCACTCAAGATTTTGATTTTCATTTCTGGGTAAATTTGACTATTTTTGGTTTATAAAGGAACGGATTTGCATACGAATCAGTTTTATTTGCATATCAGACATCCAGAGCAGTAATTTATTCTTTTTATTTCCATGTTTCTCAGATATGTTAAAATAAAACCATGTTCTTATATTATGACTTCAGATATTGTGTAGAATGTAGCAGATTATAAACAATTCATCTGAATCATTGTGGAGAATATGAAGATTTTCTACGAAGAGGTGTTTTTGTGTTGAGTAAAGACATGTTTGGTAATGAAGCAGGTTAATTTGCATATGCGTATCGTTATTCCTGTTTTGTGGCATAAAGAATCTTTTTTATATTCCAAACAAAGCTACAAATTCCTCTTCTGGAGAAAATTTGAGTAACGATTCATCACTTCAGGGCTTTTTGATAGTTTTGATAGTAGAACCTTGTTGGTCGTATATTAATTATTCAGATTAGTCTATAGGACACGCCCCTTGTTAGATTATATTTGCATATTGGAGCCATTTTAGGGCTTTTTGATTCATTTCTTACTCGGATTATTTGTTACGTGCTCTAAGGATCTTTACGTGACTGCTGTAGATGGTCGAGAGGAATTTGAATCCTCTTATGAAGTAAATTTGAATAAGAGTTTTCTTTTGGAGCGATTTACATGTATAAAAAAGATATTTGTATCTAGAGTAAGAAGAAAAAAAATCAGGTTAAAGTGCCTCAAAATCAGCCAAGTGATATATTATTAATTAATTTGCCATATGATTAATTTTATATTGGCGCTTCAGGTGGTTGTTTGCGGGATTTTCACAATAAAAGGACATTCAGCTTTAATCGCAGTTAATTTGCATATTAATCCCAGGCATATTTTTTCTAATTCTTTACAGATTATTGATTTATTTTGTAAAGAATTTGATCATGAATTTGTCATTAAACAGCTATCCAGACATCGCTGGGATTTACAAGATCAATTTAAACTTGATCCTTTTTCTCTTATTTTAATTTGAACAAGTTAATTTGCATATCAAGCCTTGTCTTGTGATTTATTTTGGTCTTTGTTTTGTAAATCTTCAGATAAATGTTCTGAGATCATATGAAATGTTTGAGATTTAGTTATCTTATTGAGCATTGTTTATCCCCCTGTTAATTTGCATATTAATGCTGGGTAAATCCTGTGTTCCAGTGGATCAGGACTGATCAGAGTCTATAGAAATTATTTTGGTGTATTAAATGTTAGATTTTGGATATGAAGGTTAAATATTCCAGTGGTTCGAGGCTAATGATTGGGATTGTTGTTGAATAATTTTTTTTATTTGTATATCCTAGCTTTAGATAGCTGAGTTTAGCCCCGCCCCTTTTAGTTCATTTTGTTGTTGTTATTGCTGTATTGCTACACTTCTATTCACAATTCTTGTACGTGTACACACACACACGCATGCACGTGTGTTGACATGGCTGATGTAATGGAGACGGATCACTGTGCCTTCACTCACTCAGTGATTAATTTCTGCACAAAGCACTAAAACTTCATTTTAATTCACATAACTGCGGGCCCAAACATGGCATCGCTGCTGCCTTTACCGTTTAAATTCAGCATTCATGTTCAGAGTGTTTACACTTTATTCCCTCAGACACCAAATCTACTTCCTGTTCAAACCTCTCAATGTCTTAATGATGAAATGGGTCTTTATTTTGGGCACTTTGTTTGTTTGTAATGTAGTTAACGAGATTGTGTTTGCATTTCTGTATATAAATAAAACATTCACAGCTTTCCTCCTTTCACACCAAACGCCGGCGTATGCTAGCTCAGCACCACCAGTTTAGCATGGTGTCCTAATTTACACAATGTTCCAGTTGATTGTGAAAGATGAGCTCTGCTGCCATGCTTTAAGCCACGCCCCCCACCTGAGTGTGATACAGGTGCAGAGTGCTAGACCGGAGCCTGCTAGCGTCTCTTACTTGGTTGATAGAACGCGTTTGGTGTAAAGGTGGCGCTGTGCACGTTTTATTCTGGGGTAAAACGTCTGGTTTATTACTCTCTCATTCCTTTTCCCACATTTTGATTTTGCTCAGATGCCTTTAATCGTTAAACACAAAGACCAAAACATTTGTAGTCTTAAGATGGCGTGGAGTTTAAACTCGCCACTCACAGTGCATTATGGGTAATGGCTGACGTTCCAGTAAGTGCACTAATACAGTCTTTAATTCTAGTATTTGGGACGAAGGGGTACTTTTCTCCCCTCGTTTTGTTTTTCTCTTCCCCTGTTCCTGAGTTATGGTTGAAATGAAAATCACGTCTCTATGTATATTTTGATAAAGTCGACATTGTAGAGCATTTATGTTTTGTATTACACAGAATATTAAAGATGTTCCATCACAGCGTGTGTACGTTTATGGAAACACAGCCATGCGTTCCCTCTTTTTATTTCTTCATTCTTTCAATAAATCCTTCATTCCTTTTGCCTCGTCTTCGGTTTCTCGCTTTTGTTAACGTCTTCACTTTCTGCAGCTTTTTACTCACAGATCATCTGTTCGTTTAATTCTCATCGCTCCGCTGTCTTTCTCTCTGTTAAAGCACAGCTTTCGGTTGCTGTGGACTTGGTTGTAGGTGTGTTACACTGTGTGGGTGAATTGTTCCTAATCATTTTGGGGTGTAGGTGGGGATTCTGGTGGAACATGAGGCCTTGCACACCAGTAAGGGTGGTTTAATTGTTAAATGTGGGGAAAGTGAATATGAATATATTCAATTTACATCACAGGTTGTGGAAAAGGACTGCAAGCAGCAGGTCTAGATGTGTCTAGCTGTTTTAATGTTAATGTTGGAGAGCTGGTAAGTGGCTAAATTCCTCCAGCTTCAAGAGTTTAACTTCACCTGATTACTGATCTTTTCATCCGAGGTTTCAATGACCACAAGAACATTAAGATCCCCACGTATTGGGGGGCAGAAATCATTTCAACTCTGCATTGCAGCAAACAAAAAAAAAAGACTGCTTTTCTGCAGAATTAATACTCCGCACACAGGAATTAGAAAGTTTTATAAAAGAAGTTATGACTTTTATAAATGAGTTCTTACAGCAGGGGGAGCAACAAGACTACAGCTGACTGGATTCTCACATCATGTTTCTGTTTCACTTATAAATCTGCTTGTTTAATGTACTTAGAGCCTGGATTTACTTCTGATTTATTTCTTTTTCTTGATTTCGTGTGAATCTCACACCTGTTTCCTATCACTCTGTTTCTCCATATTCATAATTCTGTGCTAATGTTTTTTTGGGTTTTTTTTAAAAACAAAACACAGGAGACCGATCACATTCTGTAATGTTTTTGTCCAATGATCCGAAGAAAAAATTAAACATTCTTGCCTTGGTTGCAAGTTCCTGCTCCGGTTCTGAGAATTGATGAATAAATAAGCAGTCTCCCTCTCGTTCCATTTACAGAGATGCCTAGTGATATTTAAAATCATTACAATCATGCATACCTTAAAATTGAACATTTTTAATGTAAAAAAAAATTCAAAATTTGGGCTTTTTTTTTTTTATCTCAAAATACATGAGTCCCATTTACAACACTTATTTGTTTCATAGTCTAAATACGACTTTAAATAAACCTTAAGTGGTTTTTAAGCAATTTTTTAAATCTATTTTTTAAATGATAGAAAATCCTCGACTGCAAAATATTCTAAAAATGATTTCACGTTGAAAATAGAATTTTGTCGTATAGCTTTACATTCAGTATGGATTTCAGTAACATACAGGTTAATTTGTTTTATCACAGAACAAAAGAGGCTGGAAATTTGAAGTTAGCCAGTAAGTACATTTGCATTTACATTTGTTTTTGCTAATTTGGGAGCCAGAATAAGTCCCACCTCCTGACTATTCTTATTGGTCCTGCTCTGAGGAGCGGTGATAGTGGATCAGGTGTGTTGTTGCTAAAACTGATTAAATTTGACATTTCAATAAAAAAAATAAATAAATTTATAGACTGGATCCATGTAAAAGTATAGAGGACAAGCTAGCACTTAGCAATTCTATTTACCATCAGAAGCTAACAACAAATTTTATTCCTCACAGAACGAAGATGCAACACCTTCCTGACCTTTTTCATCATCGCAAGCCCAAATAAGCTCCGCCTCCTGTCCAATTCTTTGATCTGATTGGTCTTCTGCTCTGAGGAGCTCATGTCTGCAGTTATCATTTCGCTATTACTAGTGACATGTTTTGATTTGAGAGAAATTTCAACCAGGAGTGTTAAATAAGAATAATCAATTATATATATATATATATATATATATATATATATATATATATATATATATATATATATATATATATATATTATTCGTTCTGAGAATCTAAGTTTAAAGTCTTATTGCAGACACAGAGAGAAAGAAAGCAGCGATAAGCCCCGCCTCCAGTCGATGAGCGTTGTTGCTAACTGAGGTGCCAATAAACATTATTAATATTAGTTCTCACTCAGAATTTTTTTTTTTTTAAGTTGTATTGTGAGAAATAATCCTTTCCACAATTTTAGCTTATCACGATTGGTAGGTTTTTGTTTGTGTTTGTTTGTTTTCTGAGGAAAGCTGGATCAGGTGAGTGATCCTAACTGAGGTACCAGTTTGCCATTTTTCTTTTTTTGCCATATTTATATTTACTTTGTGAAAGAAAGAGCGCTGGGCGGGTGAGAAGAAAAGCCTTCCTGATATCTAACCTGTCCTGAGCCAGTAAGCCCCGCTCTGAGGATTTGTCATGTTTAAGAAGTATTAAAAACAGATCAGTGTATATTATAGACAGGTTAGCAGTTAGCAATGCTGTAACACTAGCACGAGCTCATTCTTATTCCTGACTGAGATGAGAAAGCAACGCCTTCCCGCCAATTTTGATCAGCACGAGCACCTGAATAAGCCCCGCCTCCTGCTGGTTATTATTGGTCACTGCAAATAGCCAATCAGAATCGCCTGTGGTGTGAGAGGAGGTTTGAGTCGCTCAGGTCGTTAGTCAGCGGTAATACTGACTGCGGTGCGGACCTGATACACACACACACTCTCTCTCTCTCTCTCTCTCTCTCTCTCACACACACACACACACACACACACACACACACACACACTGCGGGGAGATTTAAACACCGTCACAGGTTCTGGATGACTGCAGGAGTGTGTGAGAGGAGAAACGTGACCATGAGATGAAAGAAAGGGATTTATTTCTGATGTAGAAGACCATATGAGGAAAACAAACAGTGAAACATCACTGAGCTTGTGCAGTTAAAGTTAAACCAGACTGATGATGATGATGATGAAGATGCATGAGGAATTTGACTGTACTGTCCATGCAAATAATTTCTCAAGCACTGTAAGACAGCTGGAGATCCTCCTCCACACGTGCTGAGCTTGAATTCAGGTGGAGCGGATGGGACTGAGGAACTTCGCAGCACTTCATCCTCCAGCATCACGGACATGCAGGTCATTTATAAAATCTTATCCGAATAACCTCCGAGCTGCGTAAGAGAAGAGAAGGTGTTTCCGAGGAAGGATTTAACGTCCGTACGTTTAAGGTTCCTCCTCATGCTTATCATGTCCATGAATAAGATCTGATCATCGACATTCTGAATCCATGGATGAAGACGCGCACTTCATTACAAGGTTCCTGTGATGCTCCTCTGTTACAAATAAGATTTTTGTTAATATAAGGAGAAGATCATTGGTGTGACTTCCACCCAAATGGAGGTTCAGGTGTTGGTGTTGGTGTTTGCCGTGCTGTGTATGGTGTGTGTGTGGACGGAGGACAGGATTCCCCCGTCAGACAGACACGCCGTCTACTGGAACAGCTCCAATACCAGGTTAGATCATCGCACAAACATTTACAACTCACATTTAAAACATTTACACACACGAAACAATGCGACAAGTGTACAAAAAGTCTGAAAAATGGAGATAAGCGCTACACAACACACGTTTTAGGGCTGAACGATATGATATCTCAGTATCGTGATATTTTACATCATGATACGATTTTCTTACCGTTAGCGTCAGGAGTTTTCTAGCTTTCTTTCCTGAAATACTTTTCTTGCTTTAAAAATAAATGAGCATACATGCGCATATATATATATATATATATATATATATATATATATATATATATATATATATACACACACACACACATATAATCACAGTCGTGCCCAAAAGTTTGCACACCCCTTACAGAATCTGCTAAATATTGATACCGTTAACAAAATAACAACGATCATAACAATTCCATGTTGGTGTTGTTTATTTAGTTCTGTCCTGAATAAGTTATTTCACATTGCAGATGTTTACGTATAGTCCACAAGACAAGATAATAGCTGAATTTATAAAAATTACCCCATTCAAAAGTTTACATACCCTTGATTATTAATACTGTGTGTCGTTACCTGGACGATCCACATCTGTGTTTATGTTTTGTGATCTTTGTTCATGAGTCCCTTGTTTGTCCTGAGCAGTTAAACTGCCCACTGTCCAGAAAAATCCTCCAGGTCCTGCACATTCTTTACTGTTCCAGCGTATTCTGCACGTGTGAGCCCTTTCCAACAGTAACTATATAATGTTCAGATCCATCTTTTCACACTGAGGACAGCTGAGGGACTCGTACACGACTATTACATGAAGTACAAACATTCACTGATGCTCAAGAAGGTAACACGATACATTAAGAGCCGGGGGGGTGTAAACTTTTGAACAGGATGATCAGTGTAAATTTTTATTATTTTGTTTAAAGGTCTTATTTTTTCATTTAGTGCTGCACTTCAGACGCTAAATAAGATATTTACATGTTTCCTAGAAGACAAAATAATGACAATTTACACCGATCATCCCGTTCAAAAGTGAATAAATGTGAATAAACGTGAGAACTTCACTAAGAAGGTGTATGTTTTTCATGTTGTTCTGGTAGATCTGGAGGTCTTTCAACTGTATGTGCTGTGCTTGAATTCACATGGAGTTCTGAGGAACATTAGCGTCCATCATCATGATCCTCCTACACCACTGACATTTAAACCATTTGTTAGATATTTCTCCATAAGAGGACACTTTCTATCGCCTTGATATGAAGGTTTGACATTTTATTAAACTTGACGTGTGAAGGACTTTTTGTCGATTCTCTGTGAGGAAAAACTTTATTTTCTTGAAGAGAAGTTTATTGGTGTGGAGGTTTGATTCCAGTAGCACCTTCAGACCTTCTAATAAATCTGTGTGTTGAGGAAACATCTGAATAACTGGCCAGTGTATTGAAGGACACTGAGCAAAAACAAGCCAAAGGACACCTAAATTACTGAGGCCGTGAAGGTTACGATATAAATTTCTCTGTTTAGCTTTAAGCTTGACTCTTTAGATCAGGTTACACATCCGATAGGGGAGTACATACTTTTGGCTGTATATTGTATTATTATTTACTTTGAGGACAGAGTGTAATGTGGCTCAGTTTATTCAGATCATTTATAACAGCATGCTGTGATTGGATCAAGTTATTCACGCAGGTTGTATGATGAAGCTGTTATTATTGTACAGAAGATGGTTTTAAAGTTGTTTACTTGAGGAAGTGTCCAAGCAGAACAAATTAAAATAAGCTGAAGGTTCAGATATGAGATGTGAACTGATGCTACTGTGCTACACCACTCTCCGTCATTACTGATGCACCTTAAAACAAAGGGTACTAAACGGAACCTTTTGTTAGTTTTTGAGGTGGTACTATCAAGCGCACACCTTTTGTACCTTTAGTGTATCTTTTACCTGTGAGGAGGTTCCTAGTTTACCTTTTAAAACTAATTATAGTCCATTTCTGTACCTCAAATCATTTTAAAGGTACCATAGATACCATGATGTACTCTTCAGTGTAGTACCTCAATGACAAGGAAACGTGTAGTTTATTACCTTTTTTCTGCGTATATGTAATAATGTAAATGTGATTATTTCTATAGGCATAACTATAATGTCTGTTTAAGAGCACTAGTTTGTTAGACGGTTAGTTAGCGGGGAAGAGGGTTAATTAGCGGGGAAGAGGGTTAGTTTGCGGGGAAGAGGGTTAGTTAGCGGGGAAGAGGGTTAGTTTGCAGGGAAGAGGGTTAGTTAGTCTGGGAAGAGGGTTAGTTAGTCTGGGAAGAGGGTTAGTTTGCGGGGAAGGGGGTTAGTTTGCGGGGAAGGGGGTTAGTTTGCGGGGAAGAGGGTTAGTTTGCGGGGAAGAGGGTTAGTTAGTCGGGGAAGAGGGTTAGTTTGCGGGGAAGAGGGTTAGTTTGCGGGGAAGAGGGTTAGTTAGTCTGGGAAGAGGGTTAGTTTGCGGGGAAGAGGGTTAGTTAGTCTGGGAAGAGGGTTAGTTTGCGGGGAAGAGGGTTAGTTAGTCTGGGAAGAGGGTTAGTTTGCGGGGAAGAGGGTTAGTTTGCGGGGAAGAGGGTTAGTTTGCGGGGAAGAGGGTTAGTTTGCGGGGAAGGGGGTTAGTTTGCGGGGAAGAGGGTTAGTTTGCGGGGAAGAGGGTTAGTTTGCGGGGAAGGGGGTTAGTTTGCGGGGAAGGGGGTTAGTTTGCGGGGAAGGGGGTTAGTTTGCGGGGAAGAGGGTTAGTTTGCGGGGAAGAGGGTTAGTTTGCGGGGAAGGGGGTTAGTTTGCGGGGAAGGGGGTTAGTTTGCGGGGAAGAGGGTTAGTTTGTCGAAACGAAAGTATTTATATAACGAGGCTAAAATCAGTCTCAGATTAGGTGAAGTGGTTTCAGTGATCAGATTTGATTGATTGAAGCATTTCGTGTTTTATGTGGATCTCCGTCTGGATGTAATGCTGATATGACCGTGTGTAAAAGAAGTCCTTCGTTCCTCAGGCATGTGGTTTCTCATGAGCGTTATCTTACTCTGTGATGATTGGAGATGAATCAGTTTGTTAGATCCCATAATACTGGAAATTCATTACCATACTACAGTCTAATGTCTTTTGTCATGCAGTGCAGTTTAATCAGAGTTCATCCAGGGAAATTATCTGAGCTGTTATGTGTGGTATAAAGATTTTAGTTAGTGTGAACAGTAAGCTGTGAATATTTTAAAATAGTTTGCTAATATTTTATTAAAGTCTTATGTTTGCTTTTCTGTTATTTAGGATGTAAAATTAGAGTCAGGTTTCACTGAAAGGTCGTGATATTGACCACATCATCTCTTATTAATGAGCTGAGCGATGTGACTTGTGAGCCAGAATGTTCATCGCTACAGCAGCGGGATGGACCTGTGTAAAGCGACCACGCGAGATGGGACACGCCCGCTTGCAAATGTCTCCGCACCGGCTTTCTTTTTGCTGTTTAAAATGACGTTTAAATGGATTTGGTTGTGGCAAATGAAAAGTCTTCTCCTTTTGTGACAAACCTCTGTGACCTCGCCTGATTGTAAAAAGACAATGCAGCAGACTCATCGCTTTCCATAAAAGACGAGCTTCGCTGAATCTTTATCACCGTGAGGTGAGCCAGATTTCGTCATTCCATCCAGCAAAACTCTCCACTGCCACATCTTCATCCAAATCACACCTGCCCTGTGGTGGCGGGGGGGGGGGGGGGGGGGGGGGGGTCAATACTTTATGCAAAGAAACAAATTAACTAAAATCAGTAACTCTACACCTACAACATGATCTGTATGGCAGGTGGAGCTGATAATCAGGTATTACAGTTACAAAAGCCCAAAAGTTTGTACCCCCTGCCCCCATGGGTTTTGACTGGAAAACTGATAAGTGCACGTCTGTTTTAGAGTGAACTTTTAAATAAATAAAATTCAAAATAAAATCAGAATAAAGCAAATTCGACAGAAAAATAGTTTGCAAAGATGTTTTCGTCCCCGGAACTGCCCTGTGTTGTGTGACGTCAGAGCGAATGAATATTACACCTCTGTAACACGACACAGTTATAAACATGGACAAGAAGTTATTAGTGAATAATCATGTCCATAGCTCATGAAAAGGGGAGGGGTGTACAATCTGACTATATACCATATATTAGCATACACTGTATAGCAAGGGTGTACAAACTTTTGCACTCAACCCTGAATCTAGGATAAGCGTTTTGTGAGTATATAATTTCTTTTTTGAGGTCTTGATGAGTTAAACATGTGCTGATCCTGAGCACCGCAGGGTTCTCGTCCTCTCTGTAGTGGATCTGTAGCTGTAAATGTGTTTTCCTCTCGCAGCTACACACCGTTTTTTCCCTGCTAAGGTTCCATCCTAATATGTTCTGACATTCAGGTTCTCAGACATGGAGGGGGGGCTAAATAAACCCTAAAGCCGTCTCACAGCTTTGTTAAAATATTAAAGACATCACCAGCTGGACAGAACGGCCTTCGATCTGCTGCAGGCGCTGAATAACTCTGAGTCTGGACGAGCGAATGTCCTGCAGGTTTTATTCAGAGGTGCTGAACATCAGCTGTGGGTCATTCTCCAAATACTATGGAGACTTTCTGACCAGGAAAATGGTTTGAATTTGGAATGACCTTTTCATAAATTTTTGGAAATTGTGACTGTAATGAAATTCTTTCAGAATGAATAACCGATATAAGCAACACCTCATTCTCCCTCATTGTATTATAAAGGGTTCTTTGTTGTGAGGTTCTACATATTACCTTTACAGGTGCTCCCAGATAAACAACCAAAGAACCCTATATTTGACCTTTTGTACAATCTGGATCCATTCCTCTCTTTATCCACACACACACAGTCATGGGTTCTTCAAGGGTTCTTTAAGGCTCTATTGGATGATTAGGGATTTGTGTACCTCAACACTTCCAGTTTTCCACCTTTAAGGGTTCCCCAAGAGGGAGAATTTGACCTTCATCAATCACTTTATCCACATGGGTTCCTTCTCAAACTACAAACTGACAATAGAGCACCATGATAGGGTAAATACAGTCCTAAAAAAGGATCTTTTAAGGGTTTATTGGATAATTAAGGGTTCTTAGGTCCCTACAAAGGTTCTGGTGATGGTCAAACCCTCTACAGAGTTTGTCTCCACGGCTTTGACTCCTCAGTCAGGAAGAAAAACTTTAATATTTAGATGTGTGTTTGAATTTCCATTCGTGGTTTTTCTCTCAAATGCAAATGGTAAATTAGCATAAAACCGGATGGCTGAAGATGTGAGCGAGGTCTCTGCTGCGGAAAAGACAAACAGGAAGCGCAAAAACAGGTCAATAAAAAAAGAGAGGAATAAAAGAGCTGCGTCTCTGGAGGGGAAAAAAGCTTTCTTCATGCTCTCAGGAGAATAATGAGCACAGTCACGGATAAAGAACTGAGAGGAGAGGATTCCTGCACTTCACTTCTACAGAGAGAGAGAGAGAGAGAGAGAGAGTAATATGGGTAAGAGATAGAGACAGATGTAGAGAGAAATTGGAGATGGGGAGAGAGAGAGACAGAGAGAGAGAAATGGAAATAGACTGATGTAGATGGGGTATAGAGAGAGAGAGAGAGAGAGAGAGAGAGAGACTGAGAGACTGAAAGAGAGGGACAGACAGGGAAAGAATGAAATTAAAGATGAAAAGGAAGGGGGAGAGAGACACAGAGACAGAGAGATGGGGAGAGAAAGAAATAAAAGACTGAGAGGATGGAAGAGATAGATTCAGAGAGAACAATTAGCAAGAGCGAAAGACTGATTTAGAAAGAAATGATTGAGAAAGAGACAGACAAGGAGAGAGAGATGGGTAGCGAGATAGAGATAAAGAGATGAGAGTGAGATAGGAGGACAAACAGAGAGGAGAGGGAGAGAGAGAAATTAAAGATGAAGAGGAAGAGAGACACAGAGAGAGTTCTAAAGAAAGTCACGCTCCACATGAGCTCTTAAAATTTTGCAGTTCCACCTCTGGAGTGAACCAAGCCTATATCAAAATGAAGATAAAACAAGAGACGTATTAAGGTAACCGTGGTTTCTTCTGCGTTCTTCAACAAGGTAACTGCGTAGCACTGACACTGAGAGCAGTTTGGAGGACAAACAGATAAAACAGAAAATACTGGAATGAATTCAAATCCAAATGACAGGCATGACTGAGTTACCATCTATACTAGGTTTTCAAAGATTATTACAAAATTAGTGAGAAAGAACTTTGAGAAATGTTTCCCACAAACCCCCATGTGAACTATTATCTAGGTGCAATGGTCTACAACTCTGATGTTTGTGCCAAACGTCATGTAAATTTAAACACTCCAAGTGCCTCAAAACACACCTAATCTACAAAGAAAGGAATAATAACATTTAATGGTTCCCATAGCGACATTATAAAAGATACCAATAACTCATTACCAATTTTACATCAACATTGTCTTGACATTAATCTAGACAAGTTTGAACGAATTCGGGTAAAAAATGGGAGTGCTATTCGAAAGTATGTAAAAAGGGCCACACTTCCTGCTGCCAGTTGGTGGCACTATGACCGTGCCCTGCAAGTCACATCCATGTGATCAGCCCCAATAACAAATTAAATTCCAATTTTGACCTAAATCACACAATGCACACCAA
This sequence comes from Ictalurus punctatus, assembly GCF_001660625.3. NCBI lineage: Eukaryota > Metazoa > Chordata > Actinopteri > Siluriformes > Ictaluridae > Ictalurus > Ictalurus punctatus. The sequence goes on from NC_030432.2 coordinate 25,817,312, forward strand.
AGATATGAGCTTTTCCTATATCTCATTTTTATGCCATAAGTTTATCGCCTCGCCATGGCAACACTGTTCAATATATCAATAATCCATTCTCAGTTTAGCATCTGCAATGTCTTGGTATGTTGGCCATGTTTGGTGCCTGTCACATAAATCCCCTAGGAGGAGTGTTTCAAAATCCAGAGCATGCATTTTTTTCAAACAATCCAAAATGACGACTTCCTGCTGGGTGGAGCTAATACAAAATCCTACATTCCATCCAACATGGTTGACTTCCTGTTGGGGGGAGCTAATACAAGCCAAAGGGAAAAATGTCTGAGATGGTGAGAACAATGTCCCCATCAAAACAAGTGATAATCAGACAAACTGTGTGGCAACCACAGCAATAAACTCATTTGGAAATGTTAGGGGGTGCTATGGAGTCCACTGGCCACACCCTGGACAAATGACAAAAGAATTACTGAATATTGCCGATTTTTGATGGGTGTACCAAGTTTTGAGAGTTTTTGCGTATTCCAAAGGCATTAAATATGCATTTGTGATGTAGGAGGTGCTGTGGAGCCGATGAGGCATGTCTATGCGGAATTGCGATAACAAATCACATGAGATCCTAAGACAAATTTATTCGTAAACTTTCATAAGCTCTCAGCCATCGTAAGCCCCTCAAAAACACCGCGGGAAATTTCATAATCCTACATTCCATCCAACATGGCTGACTTCCTGTTGGGTGGAGTCAGATAAAAGCAAGTGAACTTTGTCTTGCATGATGAGATCAATAACCATACCCAGTCTTGTGCACCTCTGAGGGCCTTCATCCCAACCATTGACTGTGTTTGGTGGCGCTGTAGTGCATCCCCTGATAGACAAAAATATCAACCAAAACAAAACCAAAATATTTACTTGCTTTATAGATTTCCAGAAGGTCTTTGATTCAATTTGGCAGCAAGGTCTAAACTTACAGAAACTGGTACAGGGGCAAAACATATGACATCATGAAAACAATCTACTCAAACAATATATATATGTGCAATCAAAACCAAATAAACAAACTGAATTCTTCACTCAAGGGCGAGGTGTAAGGAAGAGCTGCCTGCTTTGACCGACCCTCTTCTATATATACATTAATGAACTGGCAAATCTACTGGAACAATCAGCAGCTCCTGGACTCCACTATAAAGTTTCTCCTCTATGCAGAAGATCTGGTCCCGCTGTCTCCAACAGACGAGGGTCAGCAGAACCTAGACATCCTGCACAGGTTCTGTCAGACCTGGGCCCGGACTATAAACCCAACTAAAACTAAAGTTCTAACATTTCAGAGAAGACCCAGATGTCAGGGAAAGACATGCAATTTCACCCTTGGTATGACCAAAATCGATCATGCCACAAACTACACATAGCTCAAGCTGAACTTCAGTGAAAAAATGGAAACCTGGACCTGGCTGTGAGTGAACTGAAAGAGAAAGCAAGAAGGGCTTTCTACGCCGTTAAAAAATCTGTCCAATTTCAAATCCCAATTAGATTCCGGCTCAAAATTTTCCAGGCAGTTATAGAACCGATTGCATTTTATGGCAGTGACGTTTGGGGTCCGCTCCTAAATCACAAAAATCCAACTGAAGCCCTGCATGCATGAGTTGTGTAAAAGCATCCTCAGGGTACAGAGGAACACACCTAACAATGCATGCAGGGCAGAATTAGGCCAATACCCCCTTATTAATCCACATCGAGAAAAGAGCCATCACATTTTGGAAACATCTCAAATTGAGTGACCCTAAGCCCTTAAAACCATGACATGAACATTGAAAAAGCTCCTCATTCAGCTGGTCCTGAGGCTCCACAAACAGACTAATCTGACTAACACTAACAATAATCAGCCTCGGGACACCGACCCCCTCACCCACAGAATCCGACCCAACCAAATGATTAATACACAAAAAGAAAAGTAGCTTATTGGACTGAAACAACACAAAAACAACGTAAACTACAATGTTATTTGGCCCTAAATAGAAATTATACCACAGCACAATACCTGAGCACAATCAGAGACAACAAGTGGAGGAACAATATGAAAAGGTACAGACTCAGCAACCACAGCCTGGCGAGAGAGAGAGAGAGAGAGAGAGAGAGAGATGCAATTTATATTCTCTGTTCAGATCTGCTGTCCAGAGAGAGCAGGTTGTACCTGTACTGTAGCCAAGCAGTAATAGAGACAGAGATACACTTCTTAACACCGGTCCTAACTGTGAGCAAATTCGAAAACAATTCTATTAGAAATGTGAAATGATTTGTCCCGAGTTAAAAAGCTGGAGGTCGACACACAGCTTCAGTATTTGCTTGGAGATAAGAGACTGCATCTCACTAGTGACGAGGTTCATCGATGCGTGCCACAGAACGAGGGACGAGGCGACCAAACAGTCATGCGCTCATGAACTCATGCACTTTTTTTGACTGTACTTTTTATTTTGTTTGTTTGTTTTGTTTGTTTTCTTCACTTGTTCATCTTATCATTTGTTCTCTGTTTTATTGCTTGCCCATATCAATGCTTTGGCAAAACACTGTACACTTTGTCATGCCAATAAAGCTCATTTGAATCGAATTGAAGAGAGTGAGAAATGAGAGAGTGAAAGAGAGAGAGAGAGAGAGGGAGAAATGAGAGAGTGGGATACAGGGAGAGAGAGAGTGAGAAATGAGAGGGGGAGACAGACAGGGAGAGAGAGTGAGAAATGAGAGGGTGAGAGACGGGGAGAGAGAGAGGGAGAAATGAGAGGGTGAGAAATGAGAGGATGAGAGACAGGGAGAGAGAGAGTGAGAAATGAGAGAGAGAGAAATGAGAGAGTGAGAAATGAGAGGATGAGAGACAGGGAGAGAGAGAGAGAAATGAGAGGGTGAGAAATGAGAGAGTGAGAAATGAGATGGTGAGAAATGAGAGGGTGAGAAATGAGAGGGTGAGAGAGTGAGAAATGTGAGAGTGAGAAATGAGAGGGTGAGAAATGAGAGGGTGAGAATGAGAAATGAGAGGGTGAGAAATGAGAGGGTGAGAGAGAGAGTGAGAAATGAGAGGGTGAGAAATGAGAGAGTGAGAAATGAGAGAGAGAGAGAGTGAGAAATGAGAGAGTGAGAAATGAGAGGGTGAAAATGAGAGAGTGAGAAATGAGAGGGTGAGAAATGAGAGAGTGAGAAATGAGAGAGAAATGAGAGAGTGAGAAATGAGAGGGTGAGAAATGAGAGAGTGAGAAATGAGAGGGTGAGAAATGAGTGAGAAATGAGAGAGTGAGAAATGAGAGGGTGAGAAATGAGTGAGAAATGAGAGAGTGAGAAATGAGAGAGTGAGAAATGAGGGGGTGAGAAATGAGAGGGTGAGAGAGTGAGAAATGAGAGGGTGAGAAATGAGAGGGTAAGAAATGAGAGAGTGAGAAATGAGAGAGTGAGAAATGAGTGAGAAATGAGAGAGAGAAATGAGAGGGTGAGAAATGAGAGAGTGAGAAATGAGTGAGAAATGAGAGAGTGAGAAATGAGAGGGTAAGAAATGAGAGAGTGAGAAATGAGAGAGTGAGAAATGAGAGAGTGAGAAATGAGTGAGAAATGAGAGAGT
>NC_030432.2:25825894-25835894 GCF_001660625.3 Ictalurus punctatus
TGCAGAGGCTAAGTCTTTTTCCACCAGTCAACATGTCCTAAGCAGGGTTTCGTCTTTCCCAGTGGAGCCTTCCTCTGCCCGAGCAGGGACTTGGTCTACCTGATTGGAGGCTTCTTCAGCACACCTAAGGCTTCTTCCATGCAAAAAAATGTTTATTCTGCCCAATCAGGGCTTCATCCCTCAGAGGGAGAACTTCTTTATTCTGCCACTTGTTCCTCCATGCAGAACAAAGGACTTTGCATGAATACTGTGATTAAAATATAAAATGACCTAAAGATACGAGTTCCATGTTTTTAAAGCATAAAAGAAAAAATTCTCCACTGTTTTCCACATATTTGGTCATTTCAGCATGTAATCGTGTGTAGTGCAGAGCTGCAGAAGGAGCGGGGCGAGTGGAGTTACAGGGGTTTAGTTATTACAGGATGAGGTCTTCTGATTTAAAGGGCCTGAATATTTTTGGAAGAATAAACAGTGAGGAGGAGAAAAACATGAAGGATCATTCATTGCAGCAGAGACCAATGAATCTATTAATCACATTAAGCTGCACTGTGACTTGTTGTTTACTCGGTTGTTTACTCGGCTGTTTACACGGTTGTTTACTCGGTTGTTTACTCGGTGGTTTACTCGGTCATTTACTCGGTTGTTTACTCGGCGGTTTACTCGGCTGTTTACTCGGTTGTTTACTCGGTTGTTTACTCGGCGGTTTACTCGGCTGTTTACACGGTTGTTTACACGGTTGTTTACTTGGTTGTTTACTCGGTTGTTTACTCGGCGGTTTACTCGGCTGTTTACATGGTTGTTTACTTGGTTGTTTACTCGGTTGTTTACTCGGTGGTTTACTCGGTGGTTTACTCGGCGGTTTACTCGGCTGTTTACACGGTTGTTTACTCGGTTGTTTACTCGGCTGTTTACTCGGTTGTTTACTCGGTTGTTTACTCGGTGGTTTACTCGGCGGTTTACTCGGCTGTTTACACGGTTGTTTACTCGGTTGTTTACTCGGTTGTTTACTCGGCGGTTTACTCGGCTGTTTACACGGTTGTTTACTCGGTTGTTTACTCGGCGGTTTACTCGGCTGTTTACTCGGTTGTTTACTCGGCGGTTTACTCGGCTGTTTACACGGTTGTTTACTTGGTTGTTTACTCGGTGGTTTACTCGGTTGTTTACTCGGTTGTTTACTCGGCGGTTTACTCGGCTGTTTACATGGTTGTTTACTTGGTTGTTTACTCGGTTGTTTACTCGGTGGTTTACTCGGCGGTTTACTCGGCTGTTTACATGGTTGTTTACTTGGTTGTTTACTCGGTTGTTTACTCGGTGGTTTACTCGGCGGTTTACTCGGTTGTTTACTCGGCTGTTTACACGGTTGTTTACTTGGTTGTTTACTCGGTGGTTTACTCGGTTGTTTACTCGGCTGTTTACACGGTTGTTTACATGGTTGTTTACTTGGTTGTTTACTCGGCGGTTTACTCGGCTGTTTACATGGTTGTTTACTTGGTTGTTTACTCGGTTGTTTACTCGGTGGTTTACTCGGCGGTTTACTCGGTTGTTTACTCGGCTGTTTACACGGTTGTTTACTCGGTGGTTTACTCGATTGTTTACTCGGCGGTTTACTCGGCTGTTTACACGGTTGTTTACTTGGTTGTTTACTCGGTTGTTTACTCGGTGGTTTACTCGGTTGTTTATTCGGTTGCATTAACGCTGTAATGGATCTTCTCCCCAGAAGCTTCTTTTATGTTATGAGATCTGGATAAAGAGAAGGTAAGATGCTTTACCTCAGGCTCTAATACAAGTTCTCTGCTCCACTCCTCCACTCCTCTACGCATCCACTCCTCTACTCATCCACTCCTCCACTCATCCACTCCTCTACTCATCCACTCATCCACTCCTCCACTCATCCACTCCTCCACTCATCCACTCCTCTACTCATCCACTCATCCACTCCTCCACTCATCCACTCCTCCACTCATCCACTCCTCCACTCCTCCACTCATCCACTCCTCCACTCATCCACTCATCCATTCATCCACTCTTCCACTCATCCACTCCTCTACTCATCCACTCCTCCACTCATCCACTCCTCCACTCATCCACTCCTCCACTCATCCACTCCTCCACTCCTCCACTCCTCTACTCATCCACTCCTCCACTCATCCACTCCTCCACTCCTCCACTCCTCCACTCATCCACTCATCCACTCCTCCACTCATCCACTCATCCACTCCTCTACTCATCCACTCCTCCACTCATCCACTCCTCCACTCCTCCACTCCTCCACTCATCCACTCATCCACTCCTCCACTCATCCACTCATCCACTCCTCTACTCATCCACTCCTCCACTCATCCACTCCTCTACTCATCCACTCCTCCACTCATCCACTCCTCCACTCCTCCACTCATCCACTCATCCACTCATCCATTCATCCACTCCTCCACTCATCCACTCCTCCACTCCTCCACTCATCCACTCCTCCACTCCTCCACTCATCCACTCCTCCACTCATCCATTCATCCACTCCTCCACTCATCCACTCATCCACTCCTCCACTCCTCCACTCCTCCACTCCTCCTTGTTCAAGTCCAAGACAGTTCTGATCTTCTTTCAGCTCCACTGAATGTATATGGAGTATATTGCGCTGTGAGTGCACACTCCAGTGACGCTGATAACGGCCAGGACCTCTGTAGTGCCCTGGGCAATATGATTCTCTCCTCCTCTCCTCCATTACTCCTCTACTCCTCCACTCCTCTGTTCCTCCACTCCTCTACTCCACTCCTCATCTCCTCCACTCCTCCACTCCTCTATTCCTCCTCTCCTCCACTCCTCTATTCCTCCACTCCTCCTCTCCTCCACTCCTCCTCTCCTCCACTCCTCCTCTCCTCCTGTAGACACATGACTGTGATGGATAGGTAGATGGATGGATAGATAGTGGGTTTAGTCATGTGGATCAGGTTTTTATTTTCTTTAATCTGCCGGTCTCTAAGCCTCCAGACTCGTCTTAATTAAACGGTTGTCACTGAGTGAATTAGTTTACAGATTAGTTATCGATTAAGTCTTTCTGTGCCACATCCTCTTTCACCCTCAAGCAGCTCCTAAACACCGGCAGCAGGAAATGCAGCAACACTGCCTCCATTACTCACAAATAAGTGTCGAAACAATTCACAGCGTTTCACCAAACTAGTAAATAACAAATAATAAACAAATAGCCTTTAACTAAATAATGAAATAATGTTTTAACGAACCACGAACCTCTCTCTCTCACATTCTCTCTCTCTCTCTCTCTCTCTCTCTCTCTCTCTCTCTCTCTCACATTCTCTCTCTCACATTCTCTCTCTCTCTCTCTCTCACATTCTCTCTCTCTCTCTCTCTCTCTCTCTGTCTCCCTCTTTCTCAATTCACCTACCCACCCACTTAACTATAAACCCCTCCCAATCAATGGAAACTCCTCCCACTCACCATAGGCCCCTCCCCTAGCTGTAAAGAAAGAAAGTGAACACTGCAGCTGATGATTGTGTCCACTGTTTTGACTGTGTGTGTGTGTGTGTGTGTGTGTGTGTGTGTGTGTGCGTGTGTGTGTGTGTCCTTCACCTGATGCTGTCACACACTGAGTGCACATTTGGAGTGTATTTTTATCCTGGGCTTCACAGAGAGCATTTTTACTGCTCTGTCTGCGGGCAGAAAACTGCATTACACACACACACACACACACACACACACACACACACACACGCACACACACGCACACACACGCACAGCTCAGTGTGTACGCGGAGATATTTGCTGTTTCAGTGAGAATACAGTATTAGGACGTAGACTTTCTAAGCAGTGTGAAATTCCATATTGTGATTTTTTCATTTCCTCAGTTTTGTATTTAAAATAATATACTGGAAATTTTACATTCAGCAATCCTGCCATACAGACAGACAGCTGTCTCACATCTGTAAACCAGATATACAGACAGCTGTCTCACATCTGTAAACCAGATATACAGACAGACAGCTGTCTCACATCTGTAAACCAGATATACAGACAGACAGCTGTCTCACATCTGTAAACCAGATATACAGACAGCTGTCTCACATCTGTAAACCAGATATACAGACAGACAGCTGTCTCACATCTGTAAACCAGATATACAGACAGACAGCTGTCTCACATCTGTAAACCAGATATACAGACAGCTGTCTCACATCTGTAAACCAGATATACAGACAGACAGCTGTCTCACATCTGTAAACCAGATATACAGACAGACAGCTGTCTCACATCTTTGAGCTCTTTTATTTCTTAACAATAAAAAGATAAAAATGCAGATGTTTGAGGTTGTGCTGTGTGAACGCAGAGCCGCTTTCTCAGTGTGAATAATAGAATAAACAGAGTGTGTTAGTGTAATGGAGACACAGATTACTGCAGATTTAATTCATTAAGGACAGAATAAACACACAGAGGAATTAAATCGTTCACTTGAAGGAGTTGTTTACTCTGAGACAAGAAAACCGAACACACCGTAAACACCACCATGAAATACCACACGGTTTAATACCACATGACCGGGAGACAGACAGACAGGCAGACAGACAGGTAAACAGGTAAACAGACCGACAGACAGACAGACAGACAGACAGACAGGCAAACAGACCGACAGACAGACAGACAGACAGGTAAACAGACCGACAGACAGGTAGACAGACTGTCAGATAGATAGACAGATATACTGGTGTGATCATACAGTTAACTGGTAGACAGACAGACAGACAGACAGACAGACAGGTAGAGGTCTACAGAAACTAAGAACCTAATATAAAATAAAGCAGAATAAACTTTATTAGTGAAGTAAAATTTTGAATCCAGGCTGTAAATACTGACTGTTTGGATGATTTAGGTTTGAAGAAGACTTTATTTCTCACGTTACAGCACAGTGAAATAATTTTCTTTGCATTTATCTGCTTGTTAGGAAGTTGGGGTCAGAGGTCAGCCATGATACAGCGCCCCCTAGAGCAGGGGTCTAATAGTGGCAGCAGGGCGGTGCTGGGGCCTGAACCCCCCCTTTACCCCTGAGCACCACTGCCCGTATTCATAAATCTGATGCTGTAGATGATGTAGATAATTTATATGACTCAGATTAGATGATGTGGACGGTTTAGATTAGATGATTAATTTGATTTAGATGAGTAAACGTCAGACAGTAAACACGTCTGTGCTGAGGGGGTAAATTAGCTGTGGATGATAAACGGGTGTGCGTGTCACGTTTGGCCTTTAAACTGCTCCGTTAATGATCCAGCGGTGCTGTAGGGACGCTCGGGCCGGGGATGAAATGTGACTGGTGTAATTTCGGCTGGTTTTAACTCGGGACAGTCGATAGTTATTTTCAGGACAAATGCCGCTGGATCGATTTTTGTTAACGCCGTTACAGTCACAAATGTTCATGAGCTCCAGACGTTTTGTCCTCTCACGGCTCGTTACAGAGACGCTCCGAGGACTCGTCCATCAGCATCAGTGTGTCCTGATTCTACTGATGCCCTGTAAATCTGATGCAGGAGTGTGTGTGTGTGTGTGTGTGTGTGTGTGTGTGTGAGAGAGAGAGAGAGAGAGAGGAGGAAAGTCTTAAAAAGTGTTTTAAATGCCCTCTAAAACATTTAGAGCTGTTTGAGAGACGCATTAAGCCGAGACGTGGCCTGAATTACACTGAGGAACACTGAGGGACACTGAGGGACACTGAGGAACACTGAGGAGCACTGAGGAACACTGAATTACACTGAGGAGCACTGAGGGACACTGAGGAACACTGAGGAACACTGAGGAACACTGAGGAGCACTGAGGAACACTGAATTACACTGAGGAACACTGAGGGACACTGAGGAACACTGAGGGACACTGAGGGACACTGAGGAACACTGAGGAGCACTGAGGAGCACTGAGGGACACTGAGGAACACTGAGGGACACTGAGGAACACTGAGGGACACTGAGGGACACTGAGGAACACTGAGGGACACTGAGGGACACTGAGGAACACTGAGGAGCACTGAGGAACACTGAGGAACACTGAGGGACACTGAGGAACACTGAGGAACACTGAGGGACACTGAGGGACACTGAGGAACACTGAGGGACACTGAATTACACTGAATTACACTGAGGAACACTGAGGAACACTGAGGAACACTGAATTACACTGAGGAGCACTGAGGAACACTGAGGAACACTGAGGGACACTGAGGGACACTGAGGGACACTGAGGAACACTGAGGAACACTGAGGAACACTGAGGGCTAAACAATACCCAAAGCTGTATGCCTGATTTTACTCACACACATTTCTATATAAAAAAGTCATAATTACGTTTCATTTAGAACTTCTAAAGTTACTCAATGTTCATCTGAAATCATAACGCACAAATTCTGTGATTATCACGTGATTTTTAAATTTAATAAATGGGTCACGGTGTGTGTGTGTGTGTGTGTGTGTGTGTGTGTGTGTGTGTGTATATATATATATCTACAGCGCACCGGAGAGTGTTCACAGCGCTTCACTTTCCCACATGTTGTGATGTTACAGTCTTTTTCCAAAATGGATCACATTCATTATTTTCCTCAAAATTCTACACACAATTCCCCATAATGACCACGTGAAAGAAGTCTGTTTGAAATCTTTGCAAATTTATTAAAAATAAAAAACAAAAAAAGCAGATCTTTATGTATTGAACATTTGTGCAACTGATACAACTTTTGAGTGTTTTTGTGTTCATTAAAATTAATATTTAAAAAATCTAAAATAAAAACTTTTGTCCACACTGAACTGCACAAAGCTGACTAAGAAGTTACACCATAGTAGGAGGAGTTACAACACAGTGGGAGGGATTATATAACAATGGGAGGAGTTATACAACAGTGGGAGGAGTTATACCACAGTGGGAGGGGTTACAGGACAGAAGAAGGAGTTACATGACAGTGGGAGGAGTTACAGGACAGAGGAAGGTTACATGACAGTGGGAGGAGTTACATGATAGTGGGAGGGGTTACACCACAGTGAAAGGGGTTACTGGACAGGGGAAGGAGTTTCTTGGCAGTGGGAGGACTTACACCAGAGTGGGAGGAGTTACATGATAGTGGAAGGAGTTACATCACAGTGGGAGGGGTTACAGGACAGAGGAAGGTATTACTTGGCAGTGGGAGGGGTTACACCAAAGTGGGCGAGGTTACACCAAAGTGGGAGGGGTTACAGGACCGAGGAAGGAGTTACATGGCAGTGGGAGGGGTTACAGGACAGAGGAAGGAGTTAGACCACAGTGGGAGGAGTTACACAAAAGTGGGAGGGGTTACAGGACAGAAGAAGTAGTTCCATGGCAGTGGGAGCAGTTTAACCAGAGTGGGAGGAGTTACATGGCAGTGGGAGGAGTTCTTTCTTTCGCTCTGATGAGAAACAGTAGTTATATACAGCGTCTAAAGCTAACGAGTGGAACAGATGAAGTAACACTAATCTGTGTGAAAGTAAACATCAGGTGTGTGATGCGCGTTACGCGCTCGTCTCTGTTCTCAGATCAGATTAGCAAAGCGTGCTAACTGCACGAGCTACATACACTCACCACAGGCACCAACAGTCTGCTGCTTCCAAGCTCTATTCTTCCTCCTAACGTCTCTGTACACGTGTAATGAGAGTCGGACGTGACGGGAGAAGATGAAACCGTAACGAGGTCCTACGCTTTCCTCCGTGTTCGCAGGAACTGACTGCAGTTAGGAAATAAATTTGTGAGCAGGGAACTGAAGAAAGATCGGACCCAGGCGTAGGATCGGTCCGAGGAATCGGTCAGCGTGGTACCTGATCGCATCGGACTGAGGATCTGTGGTCTGGGGTGGAGGGTCAACGTGGGGGTTCTTCTTAGCTCCAGGACGGAATGAATGACGTGAGCGGTGTGTGTCTCAGCAGATCGGCTGCGTTTCACTGGGTTAAAGGTCACAGTTTGCGCTGTTCTGCGTCTTCACTGGGTTTTAAACGATGAGAACTGAAGCGGACGAGAGAAAAGACCAGCTTCTTCTCTTTCATACGCCGAGAACAGATTTGGTGAGCATCCATAAACAGCAGGGAACCGAGGAACGGAACAAAAACCCCTAAATCCACCTCTCACTCACTCACTCACACACACACACACACTCACACACACACACACACACACACACACACACACACGGAGCTCCTCCAACACCAATTACACGAGCGGGAGCTGAGTAGCAGCGGGGTTTTTATTCAGCTGAATTTTGGTGTCTTTTTCTGCAGTCGAACTCCACGACCTCTCGCCTATCAGACTCCACTCACTCACACACACACACACACACTCACACACTCCACGTCTCATCCATGTCATCTCACACACACACACACTCCGTTCTTAAGCACTCATCCCCTGTTCATCAGCTGCACCCTGCACGATGTCCTGTAGTGATAGAAACAGTGATGAATGCAAGTTGATTTATTTTCCTTTAACAGCCCTGAATAACGTTCCTCTTACTCCATGGCAATTTTATATTTATTAAACAATCACACGGCATACTTTATTTTTTATCCGTTTATAGTTACCTTTAATGTTGTGGAAAGTTGGCGAAACAAGTTCTCTCCAACATTATAGCTAGAGCTGCGCTGATGCTAGTTTCTTCATCCGGACTGTGATGTTTTTAGCGTAAAGTCCAACGTCCTGAGTTTAAATCAGTCTGTGATGTCACTGAACCTCTGTTTATCTTTACATTCATGAACACGACACTCGCTCTTTATCGCGTTAGCGAGTCGATTCGAATAAAAATGAAGCTCGTTAGCTAGCTACGCGAGTCAGTTAGCAGTTAGCAGTTAGCAGTGGAGAAGAGCGGGTTTTGTTTCACGTCAGAGAAGTGTTTATGTGCAGCTGTAAGTACGTTGTTGTTGTTGTTGCTGCTTTGGAATCCCTTGTTGCCATGACGATAGCGTATGATCGTGAGGAACGTTTTCACTGACCGTCTGTACAAGTTTTTTCTCGGCTGGCTGTGATCTCGTCGTGTTGAGTTTAATGTTTAAGGTGTTTTGGGTGGTATTGGCTGTAGCTCCTCCTTTTGATGTGTTCAGTTTGCAGTCTGCTTCGTATCAGTAATCGCCGAATACGTCCAGATCGCCGTGGTTTCCTGTCGTCTGTTCGCTACGTACGCTAGGATTACGTCATCTGTAGTAGATGAGGATCGATAACGAGGCAGGGATAGCATATATAAATGCTTTTTTCTCTCTCTTGAAGTTAATAAGACTAAAAATTGCAGCTTGTCACGTTAGCGAGAAACCACGAGGCGTAAACTCCTGCGTCTCCTCTCATCTCTCCGCGCGGTGTCTCGACGTGAACGTGTGTGTGATTATCACTGACAGGAATCTGGAAACCTGTTAAACACAATAAAAGTCAAAGCTGTTAGAGATCCAATAAACGTTTACGACCCATCCGAGCTCCAGTCTTTGATTATTTCACTTTCAGTGAGGTGTTTGGAGTAAGTGATGACCTGGTGAAAGCATAGGGTTTCACTGTCTCCATAGCAACATCCCAAAAATAAATCAAGCCTGCGGTTTCTCTAGCGTTTACCGTACAGGGTGAACCTGCACGATACGATTCTCAGTGTGATCATCGTCCAAAACTGCATCAGAGAATCTGTTCAGCGTCGCATTTACAACCTCAGTTCCGGAAAAGTTGGGACGGTACGGAACCTGCAAAAAACAAAAAGATTCATTTGAAAGTTCCGTTCACGCTGTGCTATACTGAAAACACACCATTAACACATTATTTGATGTTGTACTTTGTGAATGTAATTTATTTTTGAAAATATACACTCATTTTAAATCTGATGACTGCAACACACTCCAAAAAAGTTGGGACAGTCGACTTTTTAGTGCTGTGTGACATCAGCTTTTGTTTTAATAACTCTTATTAAGCGTTTGGACGCTGAGTGAAGACTCCAGTTGGTTAAGTTTAGCAAGGGGAATTTCCCCCATTCATCCATTACGC
>NC_030432.2:25843394-25890894 GCF_001660625.3 Ictalurus punctatus
TGTTTCGGGGGGTTTCTCCCTTCAGTCTCCTCTTCAGGAGGTGAGATGATCAGTTGGGTGAAGGTCTGGTGATGGACTTGTCCAGTCTAAAACCTTCCACTTTTCCCCCTGATGAAGTCCTGTGTTGAGGTGGAAGTGTGTTCTGGATCGTTGTCTCGCTGCATGATGAAGTTCCTCCTGATTCATTCGGATGCGTTTCTCTGTAAATCTGCAGACAGAACGTTCCTGAAAACTTCTGAATTCATTCTGCTGCAACATCATGAGTTCATCATCAATAAAGATCAGTGAGAATGTTCCAGAAGCAGCCGTGCGAGCCCAAGCCGTGACGCTACCTCCACCATGTTCCACAGATCAGCTCGTATGTTCTGGATCGCGAGCAGATCCGTTCTTTCTCCACACTTTGGCCTTTCCATCAGTTTGGTAGAGGTTCGTCTTGGTTCCAGAACTTTTGTGGACCGTCTCTGTATTTCTTTGTGAATTCCAGTCTGGATTTCGGATTCTCACTGCTGATGAGGGGTTTATATCTTGTGGTGTGTCCTCTATATTTCTGCTCTCCAAGTCTTTTTGAAACGGTGGATTGTGATATCTTTATACCTGTCATACTTCATTAAAATTCTGAGCTATCGTCTCATATTCATCTTTTGATCTCAAACCCAAATGTTGTCAGTGTACACAAAAATGTTGTACAGTATATAATAATGTATATAGTCTAGAAGAGTGTGTGTGATGCAGCAGGAGATGAAAGAGGTGAGTTAATGGAGTGTGAAGTGAGGAGGAGAATTCGTCCTGCCTGATTTAACCTAATTACATTCTCTCCATATCAACATATGCTGCTTTGATCCATCAGGTGTGTGGGTGTGTGCGTGTGTGCGTGTGTGCGTGTGTGGGTGTGTGGGTGTGTGCGTGCGTGTGTGTGTGTGTGATGTTACCCCTGAAATCCAGGGGTTTGTTCCAGAAAGCAGGATTTGTGAGGTGTCCTTGTAAATTTAACCCGAGACTCATGAAAATCCGAATTCTTCCATTTTAGATACAAAAGCTCGGGGCAGCACACTGTCCTTTCCCATGATGCACTGCAGGCTGTGCGTTTCAGATGTACAGTTTAAATAATGTATGGAAAACTGAAACAGTAATGATCCATGTTTTGCTCCTACACATTCCGTCAGGTTTGTATCAAGTGCTAATTAGCTCTGTGATTGTATGCTAGCTCGGTGAGCTGACCATTCATTCATAGGTTTTTCCACATTTTTACATTTTTCGCAGCTAAGGTTAGCTAGAACACTTCAACAGAGAATGTGGGAGTTAGATAGAGAAATGAGGGTTTTAATGAATGCTGGTGTTTGTTGTTACTGAATTAAGATCGTTAGGTCTTGGAAAATATCAGTGTTTAATGATGAGGACGATTGTTTGGAATTGATGGGAGTTATGGAAGGATGGAGTGATGGAAAAGGTTTGTGTGCATATTCTGTCAGACTCGTGGTACTCAATGCTACTTGAGTGTTTGTGAATAACAGTGTTGGTGTTTGGTGGGGAACGTTAGTGTTTGACAGTGAATAAGGATGTTGCATGTTTGTTGTGACGGGTCAAATATTGGTGTTCTGAGGAGTGTTTAATATATTATTGTTGGTGTTTGTTGGAGAACGTGGAGTGTTGAATGTTGGTGTTGATTATGGGGACGTGGAGTGTTGAATGTTGGTGTTTGTTGGAGAACGTGGAGTGTTGAATGTTGGTGTTGATTATGGGGACGTGGAGTGTTGAATGTTGGTGTTTGTTGGAGAACGTGGAGTGTTGAATGTTGGTGTTGATTATGGGGACGTGGAGTGTTGAATGTTGCTTTTGATTATGGGGACGTGGAGTGTTGAATGTTGGTGTTGATTATGGGGACGTGGAGTGTTGAATGTTGCTTTTGATTATGGGGACGTGGAGTGTTGAATGTTGGTGTTTGTTGGAGAACGTGGAGTGTTGAATGTTGGTGTTGATTATGGGGACGTGGAGTGTTGAATGTTGCTGTTGATTATGGGGACGTGGAGTGTTGAATGTTGGTGTTGATTATGGGGACGTGGAGTGTTGAATGTTGGTGTTGATTATGGGGACGTGGAGTGTTGAATGTTGCTGTTGATTATGGGGACGTGGAGTGTTGAATGTTGCTGTTGATTATGGGGACGTGGAGTGTTGAATGTTGCTGTTGATTATGGGGACGTGGAGTGTTGAATGTTGGTGTTGATTATGGGGACGTGGAGTGTTGAATGTTGCTGTTGATTATGGGGACGTGGAGTGTTGAATGTTGGTGTTGATTATGGGGACGTGGAGTGTTGAATGTTGGTGTTTGTTGGAGAACGTGGATGACTCAGTGGATGTTGGTGTTTGTTGTAGGATGTTGGTGACTCGGTGCTTTAGTGCTTGATAAAAGAAAAATGATGTTTG
Source organism: Ictalurus punctatus (assembly GCF_001660625.3). Classification (NCBI taxonomy): domain Eukaryota; kingdom Metazoa; phylum Chordata; class Actinopteri; order Siluriformes; family Ictaluridae; genus Ictalurus; species Ictalurus punctatus. The sequence continues at coordinate 25,845,816 of NC_030432.2, forward strand.
TTGGTGTCTTGTAAAAGATTTATGAAGAATATTCTTGTTTTTGACAGTTAGTGGTGGTGTTTGCTGGTGTTACTGTTGGTATTGAGCCCTGGCTGCTGTGTGATCTGTAAAAGGAGGTCATTTTGATGTTTGCAGAGCTTGAAGGTAAAACCACAGGGAAACTGTTACAGCCAGAAACATCCTCTACTCTGTTCCTCTAGGGGAGAGAGAGAGAGAGAGAGAGAGAGAGAGAGAGAGAAATAAATCCCCTCTGACTATTCCTCTAAAAGAATCTTTCTTCCTCCCTGCTGTCTTTATCCTCTATCTCTCCTCTCTCCAGTCATTTCTCTCTCTCTCTCTCTCTCTCTCTCTCTCTCTCTCTCTCTTTTCAGTCTTCCCTCTCTACTTTTCAGTCATTATCATTATCTTTCTGATTAATTTGCTCTTGTTTTTTTTCGCCCTCTATCCCTTTATCATGCTTTCCTTCTCCCCTCCCGCTTCTCAATCTGTCTAGCTGTCTGTCCTTATCTTTCTCTTCTAATTCTTGCTGTCACCTCTGTCTCTCTCACTCTGTCTCTCTCTGTTTTCTCTCTGTCCCTCACTTTCTCTCTCTCTTTCCCTCAGTATTTTTAGTATGCTTGTGTTTGTTGGTTATACATTTTGTTGATGCATTTTGATGGAGTTCTCACATGTCTAAACTCTAAATAAACTCAAACCAGGAAATATCTGTACAGTTTAATGGAGTGTTTAATGGAGTGTTTAATGGAGTGTTTAATGGAGTGTTTAATGGAGTGTTTAATGTAGAATGGCATGTGAGAAAACTGTAGTGCCTCTCATGATGAACACTGGTGTTGGATAGTGTTTGTTGGGGTTTGATGGACACAGATAGTGTTTGTTGGGGTTTGATGGACACAGTTAGTGTTTGTTGGGGTTTGTTAGACACAGATAGTGTTTGTTGGGGTTTGATAGACACAGATAGTGTTTGTTGGGGTTTGATAGACACAGATAGTGTTTGTTGGGGTTTGATAGACACAGATAGTGTTTGTTGGGGTTTGATAGACACAGTTAGTGTTTGTTGGGGTTTGATAGACACAGTTAGTGTTTGTTGGGGTTTGATAGACACAGATAGTGTTTGTTGGGGTTTGATAGACACAGATAGTGTTTGTTGGGGTTTGATAGACACAGATAGTGTTTGTTGGGGTTTGATGGACACAGATAGTGTTTGTTGGGGTTTGTTAGACACAGATAGTGTTTGTTGGGGTTTGATGGACACAGATAGTGTTTGTTGGGGTTTGATGGACACAGATAGTGTTTGTTGGGGTTTGATGGACACAGATAGTGTTTGTTGGGGTTTGATGGACACAGATAGTGTTTGTTGGGGTTTGATAGACACAGATAGTGTTTGTTGGGGTTTGTTAGACACAGATAGTGTTTGTTGGGGTTTGATGGACACAGATAGTGTTTGTTGGGGTTTGATGGACACAGGTAGTGTTTGTTGGGGTTTGATGGACACAGATAGTGTTTGTTGGGGTTTGATGGACACAGATAGTGTTTGTTGGGGTTTGATGGACACAGATAGTGTTTGTTGGGGTTTGATAGACACAGTTAGTGTTTGTTGGGGTTTGATAGACACAGATAGTGTTTGTTGGTATTTGATAGACACAGATAGTGTTTGTTGGGGTTTGATAGACACAGATAGTGTTTGTTGGGGTTTGATGGACACAGATAGTGTTTGTTGGGGTTTGATGGACACAGATAGTGTTTGTTGGGGTTTGATAGACACAGTTAGTGTTTGTTGGGGTTTGATAGACACAGTTAGTGTTTGTTGGGGTTTGATAGACACAGATAGTGTTTGTTGGGGTTTGATAGACACAGATAGTGTTTGTTGGGGTTTGATAGACACAGATAGTGTTTGTTGGGGTTTGATAGACACAGATAGTGTTTGTTGGGGTTTGTTAGACACAGATAGTGTTTGTTGGGGTTTGATAGACACAGATAGTGTTTGTTGGGGTTTGATGGACACAGATAGTGTTTGTTGGGGTTTGATGGACACAGATAGTGTTTGTTGGGGTTTGATGGACACAGATAGTGTTTGTTGGGGTTTGATAGACACAGATAGTGTTTGTTGGGGTTTGTTAGACACAGATAGTGTTTGTTGGGGTTTGATAGACACAGATAGTGTTTGTTGGGGTTTGATGGACACAGATAGTGTTTGTTGGGGTTTGATGGACACAGATAGTGTTTGTTGGTATTTGATGGACACAGATAGTGTTTGTTGGGGTTTGATGGACACAGATAGTGTTTGTTGGGGTTTGATGGACACAGATAGTGTTTGTTGGGGTTTGATGGACACAGATAGTGTTTGTTGGGGTTTGATGGACACAGATAGTGTTTGTTGGGGTTTGATGGACACAGATAGTGTTTGTTGGGGTTTGATGGACACAGATAGTGTTTGTTGGTATTTGATGGACACAGATAGTGTTTGTTGGGGTTTGATGGACACAGATAGTGTTTGTTGGGGTTTGATGGACACAGATAGTGTTTGTTGGGGTTTGATGGACACAGATAGTGTTTGTTGGGGTTTGATGGACACAGATAGTGTTTGTTGGTATTTGATGGACACAGTTAGTGTTTGTTGGGGTTTGTTAGACACAGATAGTGTTTGTTGGGGTTTGTTAGACACAGATAGTGTTTGTTGGGGTTTGATAGACACAGATAGTGTTTGTTGGGGTTTGATAGACACAGATAGTGTTTGTTGGGGTTTGATAGACACAGATAGTGTTTGTTGGTATTTGATGGACACAGATAGTGTTTGTTGGGGTTTGATAGACACAGATAGTGTTTGTTGGGGTTTGATGGACACAGATAGTGTTTGTTGGGGTTTGATAGACACAGATAGTGTTTGTTGGGGTTTGATGGACACAGATAGTGTTTGTTGGGGTTTGATAGACACAGATAGTGTTTGTTGGTATTTGATAGACACAGATAGTGTTTGTTGGGGTTTGATGGACACAGATAGTGTTTGTTGGGGTTTGATGGACACAGATAGTGTTTGTTGGTGTTTGATGGACACAGATAGTGTTTGTTGGGGTTTGATGGACACAGATAGTGTTTGTTGGGGTTTGATGGACACAGATAGTGTTTGTTGGGGTTTGATGGACACAGATAGTGTTTGTTGGGGTTTGATGGACACAGATAGTGTTTGTTGGGGTTTGATGGACACAGATAGTGTTTGTTGGGGTTTGATGGACACAGATAGTGTTTGTTGGTATTTGATGGACACAGATAGTGTTTGTTGGGGTTTGATGGACACAGATAGTGTTTGTTGGGGTTTGATGGACACAGATAGTGTTTGTTGGGGTTTGATGGACACAGATAGTGTTTGTTGGTATTTGATGGACACAGTTAGTGTTTGTTGGGGTTTGTTAGACACAGATAGTGTTTGTTGGGGTTTGATAGACACAGATAGTGTTTGTTGGGGTTTGATGGACACAGATAGTGTTTGTTGGGGTTTGATGGACACAGATAGTGTTTGTTGGGGTTTGATAGACACAGATAGTGTTTGTTGGTATTTGATAGACACAGATAGTGTTTGTTGGGGTTTGATAGACACAGTTAGTGTTTGTTGGGGTTTGATAGACACAGATAGTGTTTGTTGGTATTTGATAGACACAGATAGTGTTTGTTGGGGTTTGATAGACACAGATAGTGTTTGTTGGGGTTTGATAGACACAGATAGTGTTTGTTGGGGTTTGATAGACACAGATAGTGTTTGTTGGGGTTTGGTAGACACAGATAGTGTTTGTTGGGGTTTGATAGACACAGATAGTGTTTGTTGGGGTTTGATGGACACAGATAGTGTTTGTTGGGGTTTGATAGACACAGATAGTGTTTGTTGGTATTTGATAGACACAGATAGTGTTTGTTGGTATTTGATAGACACAGATAGTGTTTGTTGGGGTTTGATAGACACAGATAGTGTTTGTTGGGGTTTGATAGACACAGATAGTGTTTGTTGGGGTTTGATAGACACAGATAGTGTTTGTTGGTATTTGATGGACACAGATAGTGTTTGTTGGGGTTTGATGGACACAGATAGTGTTTGTTGGGGTTTGATGGACACAGATAGTGTTTGTTGGTATTTGATGGACACAGATAGTGTTTGTTGGGGTTTGATGGACACAGATAGTGTTTGTTGGGGTTTGATGGACACAGATAGTGTTTGTTGGTATTTGATGGACACAGATAGTGTTTGTTGGGGTTTGATGGACACAGATAGTGTTTGTTGGGGTTTGATGGACACAGATAGTGTTTGTTGGGGTTTGATAGACACAGTTAGTGTTTGTTGGGGTTTGATAGACACAGTTAGTGTTTGTTGGGGTTTGATAGACACAGTTAGTGTTTGTTGGGGTTTGATAGACACAGATAGTGTTTGTTGGGGTTTGATGGACACAGTTAGTGTTTGTTGGGGTTTGATGGACACAGATAGTGTTTGTTGGGGTTTGATGGACACAGATAGTGTTTGTTGGGGTTTGATGGACACAGATAGTGTTTGTTGGGGTTTGATGGACACAGTTAGTGTTTGTTGGGGTTTGATGGACACAGATAGTGTTTGTTGGTGGTGTGCTCTTTAGAATATTAGTGTTTTAGGTGAAAGGTTGGTGGTGTTTTATGGAGAATGTAAGTGTTTAGTGAACATTTGATTGTGTTTGAGAGACAAAGCCGGTGTTTGCTGGTGAAGGTTTGGTGTTTTATAAGGAATTTTACTCTTGGTGAAGGTTGGTGATGTTTTGTATGGGATGTTAGTGTTTTTCTTAAAGGTTTGGTGTTTAATAGCAATTCTGGTGTTTGAATGTTCAAAGATATTTGATGGAGAATGGTTGACTTTGAGAATGTTGTGGTTTATTACTGTCTGTCTCTCACTTGCTCTGTCTCACTCTATCTGTCTCTCTCTCTGACCCTTTCTGTCTCTCTCTCTATCTCTCTCACTCGCTCTGTCTCACTCGCTCTGTCTGTCTCTCTCACTCACTCTGTCTCTCTCACTCACTCTGTCTCTCTCACTCACTCTGTCTCTCTCTCTCGCTCTGTCTCTCTCTCTCGCTCTGTCTCACTTACTCACTCTATCTCACTCGCTCTGTCTGTCTCACTCACTCTGTCTCACTCATTCACTCTGTCTCTCTCTCTCGCTCTGTCTCTCTCGCTCGCTCTGTCTCTCTCACTCTCTCTCTCTCTCTCTCATTCGCTCTGTCTCTCTCACTCGCTCTGTCTCTCTCACTCTCTCTCTCACTCGCTCTCTCTCTCACTCGCTCTCTCTCTCACTCGCTCTGTCTCTCTCGCTCGCTCTGTCTCTCTCACTCGCTCTGTCTCTCTCACTCTCTCTGTCTCTCTCACTCGCTCTGTCTCTCTCACTCGCTCTGTCTCTCTCACTCTCTCTCACTCGCTCTGTCTCTCTCACTCTGTCTCTCTCGCTCGCTCTGTCTCTCTCGCTCGCTCTGTCTCTCTCGCTCGCTCTGTCTCTCTCGCTCGCTCTGTCTCTCTCACTCGCTCTGTCTCTCTCTCGCTCTGTCTCTCTCACTCGCTCTGTCTCTCTCACTCGCTCTGTCTCTCTCTTTCGCTCTGTCTCTCTCACTCGCTCTGTCTCTCTCACTCGCTCTGTCTCTCTCTTTCGCTCTGTCTCTCTCACTCGCTCTGTCTCTCTCACTCGCTCTGTCTCTCTCTCTCGCTCTGTCTCTCTCACTCGCTCTGTCTCTCTCACTCTGTCTCTCTCACTCGCTCTGTCTCTCTCTTTCGCTCTGTCTCTCTCACTCGCTCTGTCTCTCTCGCTCGCTCTGTCTTTCTCTCTCACTCTGTCTCTCTCACTCGCTCTGTCTCTCTCGCTCGCTCTGTCTTTCTCTCTCGCTCTGTCTCTCTCGCTCGCTCTGTCTCTCTCGCTCTGTCTCTCTCGCTCGCTCTGTCTCTCTCGCTCGCTCTGTCTCTCTCGCTCGCTCTGTCTCTCTCACTGATGAGCTCTGTCCAAAGGCGTGGTTATTCCCGGTGTCTGTGGTGTAGTCAGACAGAGGTCCTGTTCCAGCGTTTAGATCCCCACAGATCAGCACACTTCCCTGGGTCTGGAAGATGTCTTCATTATACTACAGAGATTCAGAGGGAAGAATATAAAGAGCACATGAGAATACATCTTTTGGTGATTAGTTATGATGTTTGATTTTGAGCCAGATGTGGGATTATTTTGTCCTTAATTGTTTGGTGTCTTTATCAATTTGTAGTTTGTGCCAGATTACGATGCCCCTGAATCTCTCCCTCCTGTAATTCTTTGCTGTTTTCTGGAGGAAAAGATCTTTCATGGTAACCTGAAGGACAATGTGTGACTTCATCAGTTCTGCAGCATGTCTCTTGTAATATTATAACGTTCGTATCTGATGTTTTTTTAATTCTAGGGTTTGGGTTTTGTGTCCAAAGCTGGATGAGTTGATAAATTCTTTGTTCCACATTGTAATACTATCAATCATTTCATTTGGTCAAGAAGTTTAACAAATTCAACAATCTTAACAGTCCTCTAGAGTAATACAACCCAACTGTCACCAAGTATACAAGATATACATAAACACATACATGTTGGGTTTTTTCTCTCATGTTTGTATCTCGTTTACTCATGACTGGTCCAGCCGAGTGCATATTCATCTGAGCAGGTCCTTGATCTCCCCCAGATTGGCAGAGTGGAGGTATCAGTGGAGGGATGAGTGTAGACCAGGTTCCTGCTCTGTTGAGGTGCTGTTCCTCCTAGCTGAAGCTGCTCGGGCTCTTCTGTGTTTTTGCTGCTGTTGTTGCTAAGGGAAAGGGGTCTGGGGTGCAGGGTGCTGGGGTTGTGGGTGCTGCAGTGTCAGCTGATGGTGGTAGAGTGCAGGGTGTGGACGTTGGGATCCAGGATGCAGGTGGGGGTGTGGGGGAACTGTGACCTGGTGATAGGATGCAGGCCTTTGGGTGGGAAAGTGCTTTGTAGTGGTGTTGGGAGAAAGCATCTCACTGGCTGAGGGGTGGCATTTGCTCGGCCGCTCTTTGGGGGGCTACCAGGGGTTCGACCCAGGGCAGCGTCTTTAAGGGTTTTAGCAAACACATGAACATTGACTTTATGGAGGTGGACATCAGCATGGAGTTGGTGAAGATCCAGTGTGGGATGATGTGCCAGGTGCCATCTGTTCTTCCCTGATGAACCTGCTGTTAGAATGAATTTCGATGTTCTGTGGCACATTTTCTTGTTCTTGGGGGCCTCAGCATGTGTGGTCAGTAGTGCTTCTGTTGTTGGAGGTGTCAGAGTGTGGGCTGCAGGTGTGTGGGTGGTGGGTGAGCAGGGCTGCTTCTTGCAAGTGTCTGTCTGTTCTCTCTCTCTCTCTCTCTCTCTCTCTCTCTCTCTCTCTCCATCGCCTAGGTATGATGTTCTTCACAACGACTCATCTCTGAGCGATAGTTTAAGGGACAGAAAGTAAAGTGTTGAATAAAGGTCGTACAGATGTGGTATAAATGTTGATCCAGTGGTTTGAGGTGATGATGAGGAACTTCCCGGCTGGAGTTAAATCTCTCGCTACACCAAACAGTTACTGTAGGGAAATATTGGTTTAGTGTTTGATCTGTACACATCCTCTTCCTCTGGAATGAATTTAAATATTTATTCAGCAGCGTCTGTGAATCTCATAAGCACTGATCATTAATTACACATTTTCATATCAGCGCTTTATCTGTACAGGACGCCTTTGTTCTTATTTAAATCAGATCTGATATTCATTTCCTAAAGTTCTCCTCCTCGCTCTGCACACTGGAGTTCTCACATGGCTAAACTAGAGATAAACTCGAGACGGGAAGCATTTATAACAGAGGGTCTGTCAGGAGGTGTTTAATGGAGTGTTTAATGGAGAATGAAATTGTTTTCGAAAATGAATGGTGTTAATGAGGACGAGGATGTGAGTGAGAATGTTCATGCTTATTGGGTTCTAATGGAAAATGTTTCTGCTTTGTTGGATAACATTGGGGTTTTCGGGTGTTTAGAATGTATGCTGGTGTTTATAGTGTATCATACTGGTGTTTAATTGACAGTGCTAGTGTTTTGTTGACATATAATGCTGTTTTTAAATGATAATGGGAATTGTTGATCTTTGCTGTATAAGGACTGTTGGAGTTACTTTATTTTGGAGAATGCTGGTGTTTATTGGTGTTTTGTTAAAGACCACTGGAGTTTATTAATATGTTTGGAGAATCTTGCTGTATATCTATGTTTTGTTGGAGATTGTTGGTGTACAGAGCTTCTCTTGGTGTTTTGTTGATGTATAATGGTGTTTTTAAATGTTGGTGTTGATCTCGCTTGCTGTTCACTGATGTTTCGTTGAAGCCAGTTGGAGTTTATTGGTGTTTCGATGATGAATGTTGGTATTTATTGATGTTTCGATGATGAATGTTGGTGTTTATTGGTGTTTCGATGATGAATGTTGGTGTTTATTGGTGTTTCTATGATGAATGTTGGTGTTTATTGATGTTTTGATGATGAATGTTGGTGTTTATTGGTGTTTCGATGATGAATGTTGGTGTTTATTGGTGTTTCGATGATGAATGTTGGTGTTTATTGATGTTTCGATGATGAATGTTGGTGTTTATTGGTGTTTCGATGATGAATGTTGGTGTTTATTGATGTTTCGATGATGAATGTTGGTATTTATTGATGTTTTCATTATGAATGTTGGTGTTTATTGATGTTTTGATGATGAATGTTGGTGTTTATTGATGTTTTGATGATGAATGTTGGTGTTTATTGGTGTTTTGATGATGAATGTTGGTGTTTATTGGTGTTTCGATGATGAATGTTGGAGTTTATTGATGTTTCGTTGATGAATGTTGGAGTTTATTGATGTTTTGATGATGAATGTTGGTGTTTATTGATGTTTAGATGATGAATGTTGGTGTTTATTGGTGTTTCGATGATGAATGTTGGTGTTTATTGATGTTTCGATGATGAATGTTGGAGTTTATTGATGTTTCGATGATGAATGTTGGTGTTTATTGATGTTTAGATGATGAATGTTGGTGTTTATTGGTGTTTCGATGATGAATGTTGGAGTTTATTGATGTTTCGTTGATGAATGTTGGAGTTTATTGATGTTTCGATGATGAATGTTGGTGTTTATTGATGTTTTGATGATGAATGTTGGTGTTTATTGGTGTTTCGATGATGAATGTTGGAGTTTATTGATGTTTCGTTGATGAATGTTGGAGTTTATTGATGTTTTGATGATGAATGTTGGTGTTTATTGATGTTTAGATGATGAATGTTGGTGTTTATTGGTGTTTCGATGATGAATGTTGGAGTTTATTGATGTTTCGTTGATGAATGTTGGTGTTTATTGATGTTTAGATGATGAATGTTGGTGTTTATTGGTGTTTCGTTGATGAATGTTGGTGTTTATTGATGTTTAGATGATGAATGTTGGTGTTTATTGGTGTTTCGATGATGAATGTTGGTGTTTATTGGTGTTTCGATGATGAATGTTGGAGTTTATTGATGTTTTGATGATGAATGTTGGTGTTTATTGATGTTTAGATGATGAATGTTGGTGTTTATTGGTGTTTCGATGATGAATGTTGGTGTTTATTGGTGTTTCGATGATGAATGTTGGTGTTTATTGGTGTTTCGATGATGAATGTTGGTGTTTATTGATGTTTCGATGATGAATGTTGGTGTTTATTGATGTTCTGATGATGAATGTTGGTGTTTATTGATGTTTCGATGATGAATGTTGGTGTTTATTGATGTTTCTATGATGAATGTTGGTGTTTATTGGTGTTTTGATGATGAATGTTGGAGTTTATTGATGTTTCTATGATGAATGTTGGAGTTTATTGGCGTTTTGATGATGAATGTTGGTGTTTATTGATGTTCTGATGATGAATGTTGGTGTTTATTGATGTTTTGATGATGAATGTTGGTGTTTATTGGTGTTTCGATGATGAATGTTGGTGTTTATTGATGTTTCGATGATGAATGTTGGTGTTTATTGATGTTTCTATGATGAATGTTGGTGTTTATTGATGTTTCTATGATGAATGTTGGTGTTTATTGGTGTTTTGATGATGAATGTTGGTGTTTATTGGTATTTCGATGATGAATGTTGGTGTTTATTGGTGTTTTGATGATGAATGTTGGTGTTTATTGTTGTTTTCATTATGAATGTTGGTGTTTATTGATGTTTTCATGATGAATGTTGGTGTTTATTGGTGTTTTGATGATGAATGTTGGAGTTTATTGATGTTTTGATGATGAATGTTGGTGTTTATTGATGTTTTGATGATGAATGTTGGTGTTTATTGATGTTTTGATGATAAATGTTGGTGTTTATTGGTGTTTTGATGATGAATGTTGGTGTTTATTGATGTTTTCATTATGAATGTTGGTGTTTATTGATGTTTTCATGATGAATGTTGGTGTTTATTGGTGTTTTTGAAGTGAACAGCCCGTCGAGACTGTAAATAAAGCACCACTTGTGTACACAGTATCACACAGCATTGTGGGAACAACAATGTGTAAACTCCAGTGCAAGATGTGTTACAGTATCATTTAGCGATGTTAATGAGCTCCACTGAGACTCTCAATAACAATTAGTTTCATCATCTGATGAACTGAGAGCTGTGCATCTCCTTCAGGCCCATGAGTGGATGGCACATACCTCCGAACCTTCACAGTGTTGTTATCATAGACACTCCGCAACATCACCTCTTCTCCAATGAGCTGCTTAGCCGTGTGGACAAATATCTGCAGGTTATAACATCATACTGATGATCAACATCGTAGCTAAGCGCAGGTGTTCTTTACAATTAGGAATGTGTATAATGGTGCATGCTGGTGCTCATGCAGTCAGCAGTAAACAGGTTTCCCTTTGTTGTTTTCTACTTGATAAAACTTGATTTTACTTGATATGTAGCTTTATAACAGTTTTGAAGATTTGTACCAGATTGAAACCTGATACTACAATCGGTGTTTGACGACTCCTTAATTACAGTTATCTCCTGTTAGTTGCCTCATCTAACAGGAGGTGATTACGGTGTCATCACGATATGGTGTTTAGGGAGATGAAACAGTCAGAGCAACTATTCTGTTCACCACGCTTATAAATCTTCCTCCTCCAGAAACAACACATGATTCTCCTTCATATTGGTCCACAATAAGGATAATACAAAACCCTACAAATGGGACCGGTTTCAAAGAGCCTGCCTATGGAGACGGCCTTGTCCCGAATGGACCGCTGATCATTTGCACTGGGATGGATAACCGCTACACAACTGAACATTTATCACACACACACTCGTCTAAAGTGAAGTCATTAGGTCTAATTACATAAGAGCCAATCTGTTTGTTCTCCATTAACACCATCATGGCCTTTTGGGATTTTCAAACAGTGGAACTTCAGAGGGTCAGTGATGCTATTAACCCCATTCAGTGCAGTTGCTTCAATGATTTAAAATGTTTAACGTTATTTAGCATTCGTTTTTATGTTTTGCTTTCTGCTCGATATTTTCCTGTAGGTTGCTTTCGTTGGAAATGTGACCTCTTTTCAGATAAAAGGAAATAAATTGACTGTTATGGAGAAGTGACTGATGGTGAGAGATGAGTCAGGAGATGATTCAGACTTTTGGATGAGTTGCGTCTTGTTTGTCGTTGTTGCTGATGGATTCTGTCAGGTTTGGGAGAGAGTGCGATGCTCTGGGATTTGGGACGAGGCCGACACCCTGCGTGTCTCTAATTAGGCCTTGGGGGAATTGCAGTGTTATAGCTGGAGAAGCGAGAGAGCTGTGATTTAGGCTCCTTGAATCATATTCACTACTCAGTGGTGTCCATAGGGATGGTATTGGATTGAGATTGTGATCAGGATTGTGATTTGTGATTCGACGGATTATCGATTTGTTAAACATTACACATTGAGAAGTAAATGTAGTAAACTGCCAGGGACATAGGAACCCTCAAGGGTTACTCAAGATGTATAATTAGACATTAGAATAAAGGTTGTGCTTTAAAATGCTATAAACACACACTATGCTGACGTATAATAAAAGATGAAGGACACTTGAAGGTTCCACCCAAGTGACAAGCGGTGGTACGGTTTGAATACTTTTTTTCCCCCTAAAATGTGTACTCTGGTTCATCAGGGGTTCTTTGGATGGTTAAAGATTGTAGCTTTCTAAAGGATTTCCATTAACCCTAGGAAGAAATGTATGACCATATATTCTTAGAAGAAAACACTAACCCCTAAAGGGTTTTTTGGTTTGTCCCTCCTGTAAAGAGGAAACTGTAATGGTTCTACCTAAAACCCAATACCAGAATGTTCCAAGTAGAATACTTTTAAGAAGCTAATAACTGTCTAAAGAACCCTTGAGGAACCCTGAGTGTAGTAGTAGTAATAATAATAATAATAATAATAATAATAATAATATTATTATTATTATTATTATTATTATTATTAAGTGCGCACTTAGTGGTTAGCATGTTCACCTCAGACCACCAGGGTTGGGGGTTCGATTCCCACCGTGGTCCTGTGTGTGCGGAGTTTGCATGTTCTCCTCGTACTGCAGGGGTTTCCTCCGGGTACTCCGGTTTCCTCCCACAGTTCAGAGACATGCATGGTAGGCTGATTGGCATTTCCAAAGTGCCTGTAGTGTATGAATGAGTGTGTGAGTGTGTATGTGATTGTGCCCTGCGATGGATTGGCAACCCATCCAGGGTGTACCCCGCCTTGTGCCCGATGCTCCTTGCGATAGGCTGCAGGTTCCCTGTGACCCTGTAGGGTAAGCGATACAGAAAATGGATGGATGGATTGATGTATAATAATAATAATAATAATAATAATAATAATAATAATAATAATAATAATGATATAATTGTAAGTAATAATTTTCAGGGGCCAAGCACCCAGACTTGGCGAGCAACACATTCACAAGTGCACTATAGTTGTTTCCAAAGCAATCATAGCAAAGCAAAGCCATAACTTTAGGCGAAGGGATTCAAGAGTGATTTGTAGTTTCGCTCATGATGTGTATGTTTTGACCACAGACAGAGGTGACAGAGGTGGAATTCTCTGACTGTAGGAGGAAATGTCTAGATGAACAAATGGGCAGCAGGGTGTAATTGCTGCTGCAGCTGCCACTACTGCTGTGAGCTGTGGTGCGGTCTGTTGCTACTTAGACCTGTGGTTTTGATTGCTACTGCTTTGATGTGATTTTTTTTCTTGTAATTTAAAAACATGTAAGGTGTCTATACTGTATGTTTTTTCTCATCAGTCTGGACCCTTTCCTCCACTTTGTGCAGGTATCTGCACCAAACTTATATCTGTCTTATATTGTGTTTTGTTTTTTTGTTTTTTTGAAAATTGCATGGTAAACATGCTATTTGACATTAAACCCTGTCAGACATGTGTTGTCTGTATAGTAGCACGCTGTATGGCTAGAATGGCAGTATAAATATTCCTTTGATATCTTTTGTTCAGACGGGTCTCAAGATGATGTGAGCCAAATTTGGTGAAGATTGAAGGAGGACGAGTAGCAAAAATGGCACTTAGATTGAAACATTCTTAGCATGTTATTGTAACATTGACCAGTAGCCTCAGGTCATGGTCCGGAAAATGCATACCAGGTTTTATTTTGTCAATGCGCCAAGTCATTGCTGAGATACAGCCTCACAACCTGTTTGCCTGATTTGCTGTCAAATTCATAGGCCCATTACAGACAAACGCTTTGGAGTATTCAAAATTCTTTTGATAATTTTGTGAGGCTTACCCTGAACATATGTGTCAAATTTGCTGATGATTTGACAAAATCTGTAGGAAAAATAGCGAAAAAAAGTTCAGACTTTATGACCATAAATGTACTTCCAAATTAGGCCCAGATTTGACCTGATGGTGGCGCTAGAACATTGGCATCACTTGGTCCAAATTTAGTCAGAATGTTCATTAGACCCTTCCCAGTCAAGGTACCAAATTTCAGAACTTTTTACCGGATGGTTCTGTGGGCTGCCATAGACAACCTAGCCACAAGAAGAAGAAGAAGAATAGCAATAGAGTGTCTATGCATATTCGGTGCTTGGCCCCTAATAATAGCAGCTCTTGAAAAGTCCTGGCATTTGAACATTTTGGAAAAGTAGGCCCTGTTTAGAAAGCTAGAAGCATTAAACCTCCCTGAGTAATGATGTAAACAGCTCAAACACACCAAACCTGTCATGGCTGATGGACATAAGGTTTGGCGTAACGTGGAATGTTCTGTATATTTTATTTTGGGGGGAATTTTTCAGTGAACTTGTGAAGTTCTGTCTGATTGATGGATTGCGTGAAACTGTCAAACTGGAAGAGAACTTTCTGACTGACGGTGAAGAGCGAGTGATGAATCCCAACACAGAGCTCAGAGCTTCAACATCTTCAGTTAACAAAAACATTCAGGAGGAGAAGAGAAAAGAGAACCATGCTGGAAGAGTGGAGCATGACTGACCTCTATACGTCTTTCATTCTTCTACTGAGAGACGAGTTTAACCCACACAACATTTACACATTCTCTGTGTGACGAGGCAGCTTTGATGTGGAGATGAGCCTCAAATTCTTTTCTCTCCTTTCCCATGGCAGAGAGAGAGAGAGAGAGAGAGAGAGAGAGAGAGAGAGAGAGAGAGAGAAGGGGGAGGGTGCAATGAAAAGAGAGAGGGACAATGAGGGAGGGGAGAAGGAATGCTAGGAAAGAGAGAGACAAAGAAAGACAGAGAAGGGAGAGTGAGACAGAGAGAGAGACAAGGAGATAAAGAGACCGGGAGAAAGAGAGAAGCAAGCGAGAGACAGACAGACAGAGACATGAAAAGAGAGAGAGAGACAGGAGGTCAGACACACTTTGTCTACAGTAAATATTCTCTGTTGTCTCTCAGCCTCATATGAATGCTGAAAAGGCCAAAACTTTTGCCTGCTGATCTGGAATGTCTGAGTTTCAGCCCCTGAGTTGCTGTAGCAGAAGGCTGAGAAGGTCAGTCCAGACTCATTGACAGATTCCAGCTCTTCCTGCGGGATCCCCAGATGTTCCCAAGCCAAGCGTGAACCATAATCTCTCCAGTGGGTCCTGGTTCTGCCCTGGGCTCTCTGTCCAGTGGTGCAGCTCGACTAGGGGGTGTTCTTGTCAGGTGCCCAACCCACATCAACTGGCTCCTCTTGATTCGGGGGAGCACCGGATCTGCTCTCTCCAGGATTGTCGAGCTCCTCAGCCTTTCATGGAGCATAAGCCCAGCGACCCTGCAGAGGAACATCAGTTTCCACTGCCCATACTTGTGACCTTATTCTTGATACTGCGGACCCTTGTGACCATAGGTGAGGATAGGGATGTAGATTGACTGGTAATCATAGAACTTTGCCTGTTTACTGAGATCCTGCTTCATCACCACAGACTAGTACGGCAACTGTAATAGTGCTGTTGATCTGATCCGTTTGTCAATCCAGCTGGTTTTCACACTAGGCAATGGCCATGACAGGCACAGACAGCTTTCTGGCCACAGCTTCTTGCAGTTGCCTCTGATTCAGGACTTGACCACGGTCCATTGAGACTCAATGTCTCTGACCTCACTTGGTACACGGAAGAAGTCCGTTCTGAGGTGGGAGTTAAATTCATCTGTCACAAAAGTTCCCAAACGACCTGGAAGGATCTTCTGGGTAACTCTGGCCTAGTATCCTGTACATCCAATCCAACTCGCCACCAAATGGTGATCACTTCAACCAAGTGTCCAGAACATATGACCTCAGCTCTGAAGATACAATCATTCATACAATAATAACATAATCCTTGACCCCCTCTGCTTGCTCAGAAGTCTAATAACATTTTCCCAGTTTTCATAAAAGATCTGGATGGAAACCTCCACTGAGATAAGGATGGGTACTGGAGTTCAGTTCCTCACTGCATCACTGATTGTTCGACTTGAACTTCTGATGTTTTTCTTGCTACTTGTTCCTGAAGTGTGTTGTTTGTGTAGGTTATTGATCTGTGTGTGACTTTGTTACGGGACCCTCGAGGCAGAAACATCAAGCTCATAACGTGGCCGTAACCCCAGAGCTCAAATATTTCTCATGGAAATGCAGAGATGATTTTTCAGGCTGAAGCTTTTGATTTCCTGAAGCTCTACAGCATTAAACAGTAAAAATGCAGATGTGGAATCTTTTCTTTTCTGCTTTGAGCCATCAGGCACCAAAACAAATCGTAGTTATTGATTTCTGTATTTTTCACCCCGAAGAATAAAATCTATATTTTGCAGTACGGTTTCAGTCTGTTGCCGTGGGTAACGCAGGGCAGGAAGTAATTGACTCTCATCTGTCACACTCGAAGAGCATGAAAAGAAGAGAAGCGCCGAAAGACTGAGATAAAGTTATAGAAGTGCATTAGTAAGTACGAGAGTAAAACTGACATTTCATTGGAAAATAAAATGTCCACAATATTTCCACGACACCACATGTAGTCAAGATGTTCTTCTTGGGTTTCTACGAGGCTAATGCTAATGTAGGTAACAAACAATGGAAGTCAATCTCGCCTTAAACCTACAGCAAATTCTCCAGTGTTGTCACACAGACATGCTCATGGAAACGGATATCTGGGAATCCATTGTTTCCCTTTATTGTGGTTTATCATCACACAATCCAGGGGTCTCCTCCTGTTTTAATGTTCTTCATCTTCTGCTTCAAACACTCTACAGTGACTTGTGATTTCATTATAGAATGCTAGTTTCTTTTTTCAAAAAAAGTGTCACATCATCTGTCTTTGAAACCGAGTCATTAAAACTTACGTTTCAAAATGGGCTCCTTCAAAATTGAATCTTTAATTATTCATCATCATTTTCCTGTCTAATGTTCTGCTGTCGCTTCGATTTCTTTATTAGTTTTTTAATGACTTTGCTGTCAATATGCAGGGCTCTTGAAAATGAGGCTGAGGTCTCTGTAGAGATTTATTGTTTAATAATAAATAAATGCAATACTTCACAAATAAACATTATTTCAGAATCATTTAAACTGAATCTTTTAAACAGAGTCTCTCAAGCTTGAGCTTTAAAACGGAGTCTTTTTTAAATTTTTCATTTGAAATTATGTAGACTTTTAACTGATTAGTGTAAACAAAGTCTTTACAACTGTCTTGTTTCAATAATATTTTACACCAAGTCTTTTATACCAACTATTTAAATCAAATCTTTAACCTGGGCTCTTTAAAACTGACTCTTTAAACTAGCCTTAAAACCAATCTTTACAACTGGCTCTTTAAACTACACTCGCGAGCACTTTATTAGGAACACTATACTGGGTTTTGATCACGTCAGTCATGCAGATGTTTCAGATGTTCCTGCAGATGTTTCAGTTTCACTTTCATGTTGTGAATCTCCCGTTCCACCACATCCCAAAGGTGTTCTATTGGATTGAGGTCTGGTGACTGGGAAATCCACTGAAGAACACTGAACTCATTGTCGTGTTCATGAATCCATATAGAGGCGAGTTTTGCTTTGTGACATGGTGCATTATCGTGCTGAAGTAGCCGTTCCATTAGAAGATGGTAAATTGTGGCCATGAAGAGATGCACACGGCGAGCAACGATACTCAAATACGCTGTGCATTTAAACCGTGATTGATTTGTCCCAAAGTGATCAAAAGAAAACATTCCCCAGACCATTACACCACCTCCACCAGCCTGGACTGGTGACACAAGGCAGGTCGGGTCCAGGGATTCATGCTGTCGGAGCCAAATCCTGACCGGACCATCTGGGTTCCTCAGCAGAAACCGTGATTCATCAGACCAGGAAGTTCATCCAGTCTTCAGCTGTCCAGTGTTGGTGAGCCTGTACCCACTGCAGCCTCAGCTTTCTGTTCTTGACTGACAGAAGAGGAACCCGACGTGGTCTTCTGCTGTTGTAAACCCATCCGCCTCAAGGTTCGATATGTTGTGCATTCTGCGATGCTTTTCTACTCGGCACAACGATACAGAGTGGTTATCTGAGTTACTGCAGCCTGTGACAAGTCTGGACCTTCTCCGTCGATCTCTCTCATCTACAAGGTTGTTTCCGTCCTCAGAACTGACGCTCACTGGATGTATTTTCTTTATCACACCATTCTGAGTGAACTCTAGAGACTGTTGTGTGTGAAACACAGATCAGCAGTTATAGAAATACTCAAACCAGCCTGACTGACACCAACAACCAGGACACGCTCAAAATCACAAATCACATTTTATCCCCATTCTGATGGTTGATGTGAACATTAACTGAAGCTGCTGGCCGTATCTGCATGATTTATGCATTGCACTGCTGATTGGCTGATTGAGTAATTGCACGAATGAGTAGGTATACAGGTGCTCCTAATAAATTGCTCACTGAGTGTAAATCTTTAAACCTGACTCTTTTAATCTGAATCTTTCATTATGACTCTGAAAGTGTGCTCTTCCACCTGACTGAGTGACATTTAAAGTAAACTCTGGGATGAAACCGCTGTTCCTGTGGCTTGATCAGAAACACCATGATGAATGAAGTGTTATTTAAGATTATAATTAACCAGCAGATGGCTCACTGAACTCAAACCAATTCACTAAAAGTCCTCCAGCCTTCAGCCTTTTACTGAAAGCAATTTCAGTTCACTTGCCACAAGCCAATACTGAAGAAGACCTGTGAGATGAAGGAGAAGAGCCGTGAGATGAAGGAGAAGAGCTGTGAGAGGAAGGAGAAGAGGAGCTGTGAGATGAAGGAGAGGAGCTGTGAGATGAAGGAGAAGAGCTGTGAGATGAAGGAGAAGAGGAGCTGTGAGATGAAGGAGAGGAGCTGTGAGATGAAGGAGAAGAGCTGTGAGAGGAAGGAGAAGAGCTGTGAGATGAAGGAGAGGAGGAGCTGTGAGAGGAAGGAGAGGAGCTGTGAGATGAAGGAGAGGAGCTGTGAGAGGAAGGAGAGGAGCTGTGAGATGAAGGAGAGGAGCTGTGAGAGGAAGGAGAGGAGCTGTGAGAGGAAGGAGAAGAGCTGTGAGAGGAAGGAGAAGAGCTGTGAGAGGAAGGAGAAGAGGAGCTGTGAGAGGAAGGAGAAGAGCTGTGAGATGAAGGAGAAGAGCTGTGAGAGGAAGGAGAAGAGCTGTGAGAGGAAGGAGAAGAGGAGCTGTGAGAGGAAGGAGAAGAGCTGTGAGATGAAGGAGAAGAGCCGTGAGATGAAGGAGAAGAGCTGTGAGATGAAGGAGAAGAGGAGCTGTGAGATGAAGGAGAAGAGGAGCTGTGAGAGGAAGGAGAGGAGCTGTGAGAGGAAGGAGAAGAGCTGTGAGATGAAGGAGAAGAGGAGCTGTGAGATGAAGGAGAGGAGCTGTGAGAGGAAGGAGAGGAGCTGTGAGAGGAAGGAGAGGAGCTGTGAGAGGAAGGAGAGGAGCTGTGAGATGAAGGAGAAGAGGAGCTGTGAGAGGAAGGAGAAGAGCTGTGAGAGGAAGGAGAGGAGCTGTGAGAGGAAGGAGAGGAGCTGTGAGAGGAAGGAGAGGAGCTGTGAGAGGAAGGAGAGGAGCTGTGAGAGGAAGGAGAGGAGCTGTGAGAGGAAGGAGAGGAGCTGTGAGAGGAAGGAGAGGAGCTGTGAGAGGAAGGAGAGGAGCTGTGAGATGAAGGAGAAGAAGAGCTGTGAGATGAAGGAGAAGAGGAGCTGTGAGAGGAAGGAGAGGAGCTGTGAGAGGAAGGAGAGGAGCTGTGAGAGGAAGGAGAGGAGCTGTGAGATGAAGGAGAGGAGCTGTGAGAGGAAGGAGAGGAGCTGTGAGAGGAAGGAGAGGAGCTGTGAGAGGAAGGAGAAGAGCTGTGAGATGAAGGAGAGGAGCTGTGAGAGGAAGGAGAGGAGCTGTGAGAGGAAGGAGAAGAGCTGTGAGATGAAGGAGAAGAGCTGTGAGATGAAGGAGAGGAGCTGTGAGATGAAGGAGAAGAGGAGCTGTGAGATGAAGGAGAAGAGGAGCTGTGAGAGGAAGGAGAGGAGCTGTGAGAGGAAGGAGAGGAGCTGTGAGAGGAAGGAGAAGAGCTGTGAGAGGAAGGCGAGGAGCTGTGAGAGGAAGGAGAGGAGCTGTGAGAGGAAGGAGAAGAGGAGCTGTGAGATGAAGGAGAAGAGCTGTGAGATGAAGGAGAAGAGGAGCTGTGAGATGAAGGAGAAGAGGAGCTGTGAGATGAAGGAAAGGAGCTGTGAGAGGAAGGAGAGGAGCTGTGAGAGGAAGGAGAGGAGCTGTGAGAGGAAGGGCTCTGAGAGGAAGGAGACGAAGAGTTGTGAGATGTTCCTCCAGGCAGGAGACGAGGCTGTAATACAGCAGCGCTGTGAAGATTAGTCTCGGTCTCGCTGTTTAATTCAGCCGAGTTTAAATATTTAATGGGTAAATATTTCATCAGCGTGATGTCACTGAGGTTCTCGTTATAATCCAGTGTATGGTGTGATCTGATCTGAGCACACACTGCTTGTCTGAGGAGATACGTTGCAGTCTGACGGCTCTTCAGAACGCCATGGAGATGATCAGACACTTATCAGACACGTGAGCAAATAATCCCACTCGACTGTCCGTCAATCACCACCCAGCGATAGTTCATCGGATTTAATTACAGTTTCAGTATGGTTTCATCACTCAATTTAATTAGAGCTCACACACACACACACACACACACACACACACACACACAAACGCATTCATAACACGCTGTTAAATCCCTCAGCGGCTTCTTTTCTCTCACCGTCATCAATTTCTCTCTAATTCTGTCTAAAGCGGTTTAACTACAGCAACAGAGTGACCCCATTCTGAGCGCTAATTAACTAATGAACACCCAAATGAAGAGCGAGAGAGAGAGAGGGAGAGAGAAAGAAGAGTAAGATAAAGTGAAGATAAGAGAGAGAAGGTGAGTCAGACGGACCAATGAGAGAGAGAGAGAGAGAGAGAAGAAGAGTAAGATAAAGTGAAGATAAAAGAGAAAAGGTGAGTGATATGGACCGATGAGAGAGAGAGAGAGAGAGAGAGAGAGAGAGAGAGAGAAGGAGAATCAGATGAAGAGTAAGATAAAGTGAAGAGCGAAGGCGAGTGAGATGGACCGATGAGATAGAGACAGATGGAGAGAGAGAGTGATGAAGAGTAAGATAAAGTGAAGATATGAGAGAGAAGGCGAGTGAGATGGACAGATGAGAGAGAGAGAGAGAAGGAAAGAGTGATGAAGAGTAAGATAATGTGAAGATATGAGAGCGAGAGATGGAGATGGAGAAGGAGAGAGAGAAGGAGGAAAAAGCCAAGCCAGCGAAGCTAATTAATGAACTTCAAAAGGAAATATTAAACATGGAGGAGCCAGAAGGAACGCTCCGGAGTCGCGGAATAAATAATTTACAGCCGAGAGCTCATCCTGCTGCCCGAGATTAAACAAAAACACCAATACACACGCCACTTTACACCAATACACACCAATACACACCAGTACACACCAATACACACCAGTACACACTAATACACACCAATACACACCAATACACACCAATACACACCAATACACTGCAATACACACTAATACACACCAACACACACCAATACACACCAATACACACCAATACACTGCAATACACACTAATACACACCAACACACACCAATACACAACAATACACACCAATACACAACAACACACACTAATACACACCAATACACACCAATACACTGCAATACACACCAATACACTGCAATACACACTAATACACACTAATACACAGCAATACACACTAATACACACTAATACACAGCAATACACAGCAATGCACACTAATACACACACCACTTTACACCAATACACACCAATACACACTAATACACACCAATACACACCAATACACTGCAATACACACCAATACACACCAATACACTGCAATACACACCAATACACACCAATACACACCAATACACTGCAATACACACTAATACACACTAATACACAGCAATACACACTAATACACACTAATACACAGCAATACACAGCAATGCACACTAATACACACACCACTTTACACCAATACACACCAATACACACCAATACACACCAATACACTGCAATACACACTAATACACAGCAATACACAGCAATGCACACTAATACACACTAATACACACTAATACACAGCAATACACACCAATACACAACAACACACACTAATACACACCAATACACACCAATACACACCAGTACACACTAATACACAACAACACACACTAATACACACTAATACACACCAATACACACCAATACACACCAGTACACACTAATACACAACAACACACACTAATACACACCAATACACACCAATACACACCAATACACACCAATACACACCAATACACAACAACACACACCAATACACACCAATACACACCAATACACTGCAATACACACCAATACACACCAATACACTGCAATACACACTAATACACAGCAATACACAGCAATGCACACTAATACACACTAATACACACTAATACACACACCACTTTACACCAATACACACCAATACACTGCAATACACACCAATACACAGCAATGCACACCAATACACTGCAATACACACCAATACACACCAATACACACACCACTTTACACCAATACACACCAATACACACTAATACACACCAATACACACCAATACACACCAATACACAGCAATGCACACTAATACACACCAATACACACCAATACACACCAGTACACACTAATACACACCAATACACAACAACACACACTAATACACACCAATACACACCAATACACACCAATACACTGCAATACACACTAATACACACCAATACACACCAATACACTGCAATACACACCAATACACACTAATACACAGCAATACACAGCAATGCACACTAATACACACTAATACACACTAATACACAGCAATACACACCAATACACAACAACACACACTAATACACACCAATACACACCAATACACACCAATACACTGCAATACACACTAATACACTGCAATACACACTAATACACAGCAATACACACTAATACACACTAATACACACCAATACACACTAATACACACAAATACACAACAACACACACCAATACACACTAATACACAGCAATACACACTAATACACAGCAATACACACCAATACACACTAATACACAACAACACACATCAATACACACTAATACACACCAACACACACCAATACACAACAACACACACCAATACACAGCAATACACACTAATACACAGCAATACACACTAATGCACACTAATACACACCAATACACACCAATACACTGCAATACACACTAATACACAGCAATACACTGCAATACACACTAATACACAGCAATACACACTAATGCACACTAATACACAACAACACACACCAATACACACTAATACACACCAATACACAACAATACACACCAATACACAGCAATACACACTAATACACAGCAATACACTGCAATACACACTAATACACACTAATACACAGCAATACACACTAATACACACCAAAACACACCAATACACACCAACACACACCAACACACAGCAATACACACTAATACACAGCAATACACACCAACACACACCAATACACTGCAATACACACTAATACACAGCAATACACACTAATACACACTAATACACACCAACACACACTAATACACAACAACACACACCAATACACACCAATACACACTAATACACACCAACACACACTAATACACAACAACACACACCAATACACACTAATACACACCAACACACACTAATACACACCAACACACACCAATACACACCAACACACACCAATACACACCAATACACACTAATACACACCAACACACACTAATACACAACAACACACACCAATACACACTAATACACACCAACACACACTAATACACACCAACACACACCAATACACAGCAATACACACCAATACATACTAATACACACTAATACACACCAACACACACTAATACACACCAACACACACCAATACACAGCAATACACACTAATACACACCAATACACACTAATACACAGCAATACACACTAATACATGACACACTAATACAAACCAACACACTAACAAACATTAATACATGCTAATATACACAAATACTCTCCAACATACACTAAAATACACAAACACACACTAATACAAAGCAGCACACTAATATGAATGATCTGGAAAAAAAACTAATAAATAAATAAATAAGATAGAAAGAAAATTAATTAATAAATAAACTGTAAAATGAAAGGAAAAAGAGAAAAATGGAAAAGAAAGTCAAAAAGGGAAGAAGGGAGAAAATGTTGAATGAATGATTGAATAAAATGAAAAAAAGAAGAAGGAACGAAAGAAACAGCAAAGAAAATGTCAAAAAAGAAAGAAAGAAAAGCGGAAGGGGAAGTGGATGAGGTGAGGTTGACAAGGGGAAGTGGGAGAGGGTGAAGGGAACGAGGGGGGAAGTGACTCCGAGGGGAAGTGGCCGAGGAGGAAGTGGACAATGGGGAAGTGACTCCAATGGGGAAGTGGCCGAGGGGGAAGTGGACAATGGGGAAGTGATCGAGGGGAAGTGGCTGAGGGGGAAGTGGCCGAGGGGGAAGTGGCCGAGGGGAAGTGGCCGAGGGGAAGTGGCCGAGGGGGAAGTGGCCGAGGGGGAAGTGATCGAGGGGAAGTGATCGAGGGGAAGTGATCGAGGGGCAGTGGCCGAGGGGAAGTGGCTGATGGGGAAGTGATCGAGGGGAAGTGGCCGAGGGAAGTGATCGAGGGGAAGTGGCTGATGGGGAAGTGATCGAGGGGAAGTGATCGAGGGGAAGTGGCTGATGGGTAAGTGATCGAGGGGAAGTGATCGAGGGGAAGTGATCGAGGGGAAGTGATCGAGGGGAAGTGGCCGAGGGGAAGTGATCGAGGGGAAGTGGCCGAGGGAAGTGGCCGAGGGAAGTGGCCGAGGGGGAAGTGATTGAGGGGAAGTGGCCGAGGGGAAGTGATCGAGGGGAAGTGGCCGAGGGGGAAGTGATTGAGGGGAAGTGGCCGAGGGGGAAGTGATCGAGGGGAAGTGATCGAGGGGAAGTGGCCGAGGGGGAAGTGATCGAGGGGAAGTGATCGAAAGGAAGTGGCCGAGGGGAAGTGATCGAGGGGAAGTGATCGAGGGGAAGTGGCCGAGGAGGAAGTGGACGATGGGGAAGTGATCGAGTGAGCAGTAAAGGAGACTGGGAGAAACTGTGTTGGGGAAGTGATTGAGGGGAAGTGATCGAGGGGAAGTGGCCGATGGGGAAGTGATCGAGGGGGGAGTGATCGAGGGGAAGTGGCCGAGGGGGAAGTGATCGAGGGGAAGTGACCGAGGGGAAGTGGCCGAGGGGGAAGTGATCGAGGGGAAGTGATCGAAAGGAAGTGGCCGAGGGGAAGTGATCGAGGGGAAGTGGCCGAGGGGAAGTGATCAAGGGGAAGTGGCCGAGGGGAAGTGGCCGAGGGGGGAGTGATCGAGGGGAAGTGGCCGAGGGGGAAGTGATCGAGGGGAAGTGGCCGAGGGGGAAGTGGCCGAGGGGAAGTGATCGAGGGGAAGTGACCGAGGGGAAGTGGCCGAGGGGGAAGTGATCGAGGGGAAGTGATCGAAAGGAAGTGGCCGAGGGGAAGTGATCAAGGGGAAGTGGCTGAGGGGGAAGTGGCCGAGGGGTAAGTGATCGAGGGGAAGTGGCCGAGGGGGAAGTGGCCGAGGGGAAGTGATCGAGGGGAAGTGACCGAGGGGAAGTGGCCGAGGGGGAAGTGATCGAGGGGAAGTGATCGAAAGGAAGTGGCCGAGGGGAAGTGATCGAGGGGAAGTGGCCGAGGGGAAGTGATCAAGGGGAAGTGGCCGAGGGGAAGTGGCCGAGGGGGGAGTGATCGAGGGGAAGTGGCCGAGGGGGAAGTGATCGAGGGGAAGTGATCGAGGGGAAGTGGCCGAGGGGGAAGTGATCGAGGGGAAGTGATCGAAGGGAAGTGGCCGAGGGGGAAGTGATCGAGGGGAAGTGGCCGAGGAGGAAGTGGACGATGGGGAAGTGATCGAGGGGAAGTGATCGAGGGGGAAGTGATCGAGGGGAAGTGATCGAGGGGAAGTGGCCGAGGGGGAAGTGATCGAGGGGAAGTGATCGAAGGGAAGTGGCCGAGGGGGAAGTGATCGAGGGGAAGTGGCCGAGGAGGAAGTGGACGATGGGGAAGTGATCGAGGGGAAGTGATCGAGGGGAAGTGGCCGAGGAGGAAGTGGACGATCGAGTGAGCAGTAAAGGAGACTGGGAGCGGGGTGTGTTATTTAAGCGGAGTTGAGTGGAGTGTGAAAGTCACCTACAGCGCTCCAGATCCTCACAGAGTGTGTGAAGGTTTTATTGAAGCTCCTCTGTGCTGCTCTGTGACCTTGATTAAACTGCAGATGAAAGTTAGCAGTGTGGCTTTTGTACTTTACTCACCTCTCTAACTGCTTTTCCCCGAGCTCTCCGCCCAGACATCAAACATTCATAACACTAAAAACCATCTTTCATTTTCAGAACCATCCCCTGAGACACCGTTTAATAACCACTCTTATTTCACGTCTGATTGTCAGAAGAGTCGCGTGGACGAGTCACAGCGAGATGGAAATATAGATTTTACCTCAGTATCAAATCAAGCTGCACATTTATTGAACATTTATAGAAGGAGTCTCCGGTGTCAGAGAGAATAGAGAGAGGGATGGTGAGGGAAAGTGTTTATAGCTGCTATAGTGTAGGTGAGAACAGGAACTCACTCGTCTCAGGAACGTTTTTGGTCAGTTGCTGTGGTGTAAGAGGAATAAAACACTCAGGAACATGCTGTTAGAGGAAAATAATCAACTGCAGGATAGTAACAGCTTCCTCCACTTCCTCACACCTCCATCACCGATTATTTTCCCATAACAGCACAACACACACACACACACACACACACACACACACACACATACACACACACATACACACACACATACACACACAGTGTTTATTACTTACTTAATTAAGAGAGTCCAAAGTCCTGATGTAAATATATGTAGAGCTCTGAATTTACTGCGTGCAGAAAAACACACAAAGGGAATACACATGTAATAGTGTTGATTTCATAGGCTTGATATTGGCGTATGTAATTCTTTAGAAAAAAGAGGAAAGAGGAGAATCAGCAGCAGCATTTCTTTCTAGCTGGGTCTCATGGTGTAGGCTGTAATTTCTAGTAAATATATTAAACACGGCTCTTTCACTATATATCTCTTTTGTTTCGGAAACAATAACACACTTCCTGTAAAGCTACTGTTTCCCAAGAATGAGATTCCTAAAGCAGGGAATTTTCTGGATTTAGAACACACACACACACACACACACACACACACACACAAAAGGGGGTAATTTCACGTTTAAAGTGATTAGCGCTGCTGCAGGGATTCCCACGCTCATGTGATTTAGCGTTTGTTCAGCTGGAGGAAGAAGCGATTCAGTCCCAGTGTGAGTAACGCAGTAACAAGCCCCAGTGCATACTGGGAGGAGACGAGCTCCATCAGGACAGCAGACTGCTAATCAGCTCATTAAGCTAACACTAATTACATGAGGCAGGAGGTTAGTGCCCATAAGTGCTACGTAGGGAACCTTGTCTCAAATGGAACACAGTCAATATTCTGAAGCATGTTCAATACTGCAGTTTAGGAAATAAGTGATTATCAGATGATCAGCATGAGAGAGAGAGAGAGAGAGAGAGAGAGAGAGAGAGAGAGAGAGAGTGCTCAAACAGGAGGTGAATTAGGAAGAGGAACAAATAAAATAAACAATGAATAAAGGGAGAGAAAGAAAGGTGTGATGAGAGACTGAAAGACCGAGAGAGAGAATAAAAGAGAAAATGATGGAGAGAGACTGAGAAAGAATAATAATAATAATAATAATAATAATAATAATAATAATAATGATGAACTTTATTTTATAAAGTGCCTTTAAAAACAGCTTCTCAAAGCGCTGGGAAAAAAGCGGTGTGATGTCCAACACCTCCACCTGTAACCCTGATGTGTGGAGTTAATCGTCTCTCAGTGTCTCATGGGTACAGTACAGCCGTGTGGGGTTACTGAAGAACAACAGATACATCTGAGAGAGAAAAGAACGAGAAACATGGTTTCTCGCTGGGTTTAGAGTTACGGCGGGTGAAGAGTTACGGCGGGTGAAGAGTTACGGCGGGTGAAGAATTACGGGATGTAGAGTTACGTGTAGAATTATGTGGTGTAGAGTTACGGGGTGTAGAGTTACGGGGTGTAGAGTTACGGGGTGTAGAGTTACGGGTGTAGAGTTACAGGTGTAGAGTTACGGGTGTAGAGTTACAGGTGTAGAGTTACGGGTGTAGATTTACGGGGTGTAGAGTTACGGGGTGTAGAGTTACAGGTGTAGAGTTACAGGTGTAGAGTTACGGGTGTAGAGCGCGCTGCTTGCAGATAGAAATAGGAAGGAAAGAAAAAAACATGGAAAGAATGAAAAAGTTAAATAGGAAAAAAGAGAGAAAGAAATTAAGGATAATATTAAAGAGAGTTTGGTCTCTGCTGTGTGTCTGTGTGTGTGTGTGTGTGTGTGTGTGTGTGTGTGTGTGTGTGTGTGTGTGTGTGTGTGTGTGTGTGTTCTGAGTCAGTGTCCATGCTGTTCTAATCATCTGTTATTGTCCCAGATCCAGAATAAGACTAAAATGTGTGTGTGTGTGTGTGTGTGTGTGTGTGTGTGTGTGTGTGTGTGTGAGTGTGTGTGAGGACGAGGACGAATAGTGCAGGACGCACTGTGTGTGTTACAGAGTGGCCAGGTCTGTGTGTGACAAATCCTCCTTAACCACACCCACAAAACCCACTTTCTCAGAACCACACCCACAAAACCCACTCTCTCAGAACTCCACCCACAAAACCCACTCTCCTAAAACCCCTCCCACAAAACCCACTCTCTCAGAACCACACCCACAAAACCCACTCTCTCAGAACTCCACCCACAACACCCACTCTCTCAGAACTCCACCCACAAAACCCACTCTCCTAAAACCCCTCCCACAAAACCCACTCTCTCAGAACCACACCCACAAAACCCACTCTCTCAGAACTCCACCCACAAAACCCACTCTCCTAAAACCCCTCCCACAAAACCCACTCTCTCAGAACCACACCCACAAAACCCACTCTCTCAGAACTCCACCCACAACACCCACTCTCTCAGAACTCCACCCACAAAACCCACTCTCTCAGAACCACACCCACAAAACCCACTCTCTCAGAACCACACCCACAAAACCCACTCTCTCAGAACTCCACCCACAAAACCCACTCTCTCAGAACCACACCCACAAAACCCACTCTCCTAAAACCCCTCCCACAAAACCCACTCTCTCAGAACCACACCCACAAAGGTCACTGAAACCATGACTGTTGTTGCCTAGTAAGAAATAAAACAGTGTTGTGCTGTTATAGAAAAATGATCAACGCTATTTTGGTGTGATGCAACTTAAGAAAGAAAGAAAAAAGAAAATGAAAGTGACAGAAAGAAAGAAAGAATAATCTGAAACTGAGAAAGAAAGAAAAGACAGATATCAGGAATTTTTATGCTCGACTAACAAACACTTTTTATTACTTTGCAACATGTTATTTATTTTGTACTTTATTTTCAGGCTTTTTCTTCTATTCAAATTCAGAACAGACGTGAGCGTAATGTCACAGCGAACACACACACACACACACACACACACACACACACACACACACACACACACACACACAATGGATTCCTGATTTTTTTTCTTTTTTTCCGTGTTATCTCCCGACACATCTCACAGCTGTGCTGCAGCGTCGTGTTCAGAAACACAAAAGGAGATGAACAGAAAGCGACAACGGGAGAGAAAGGCTCCTCACTCGCTCCACACGCCTGTATCTGGGTCATGATTATGCAGAGTGGGAGAGAAAGTGGGAGAGAGAGTGGGAGAGAGCGAGAGAGAGCGAGAGAGAGATGGAGAGAAAGGGGCAGGCGTACTCAGCCTGAAAAGAGCAGCGGAATAAACGACTCTCCAAAAACACCGAGTAAAATCTGATCCATGATTTCAGCCTCGTCTGTTTTGTGTGCTTCCAAAGCGGCGAGAACAAAGACGATGTTCATCTGCTCCACATGACTGACACATCCATTCAATTACACACACAAAATAAATATACTGTTGTCATGGTTTCACAAAAAATATGAAACGTCCTCATGTTGCAGTGAAAAGACAGACAGATAGAGAGAGACAGACAGGTAGAGAGAGACAGACAGGTAGAGAGAGACAGACAGGTAGAGACAGACAGACAGAGAGACAGACTAAATTGATAGTCGCATTAACGTGATGCTGCTCAGTTCTGTTCACTCGCACTGTCTAGGGACCTTCATGTGCACTATCTAGTCATACTGCAGAAAATAAAGTAAAGCTCGGCATCGTGACAGAAATTCTACGATCCACGCCATGCATCACGATATTCCGACTAGTTCACAAACTACTGCATTCAAAATCTGTTCCACGCCTACAAAACACAGCGATTTTTATATTTCAAAAAGAAACATTGCTCTTCATTTTTGGTGTTTTATTGTGAAACTCCACATGTTCCTCACTCCGTTATTCCCCACCCCGATATTCCTCACTTCATTATTCCTTACTCTGTTATTCCCCACTCCGATATTCCCCACCCTGTTATTCCCCACCCCGATATTCCTCACTCCGTTATTCCTTACTCAGTTATTCCCCACCCCGATATTCCTCACTCTGTTATTCCTTACTCAGTTATTCCCCACCCCGATATTCCTCACTCTGTTATTCCTTACTCAGTTATTCCCCACTCCGATATTCCCCACCCCGATATTCCCCACTCCGATATTCCCCACTCCGTTATTCCTTACTCTGTTATTCCCCACTCCGATATTCCTCACTTCATTATTCCTTACTCTGTTATTCCCCACTCCGATATTCCTCACTCCGTTATTCCTTACTCAGTTAATCCCCACCCCGTTAATCCCCACCCCGTTATACCCCAATCCATCATACCCCACCCCGTTATTCCTCACTCCATCATGTTCCACTCCGTTATGTGTAAAGCTGTTAGGATCTGTTATAAACATTCCACCTCGTGATGTTTCCCCATTATGTGTCATGTTTTCATGTTCCGACCTGTCACCCCTCTTTTGTTTCGCCCCGTTATGCTTCTCCTCCATTATGTTCCACCCTCGTCATGTTCCCACCATCAGCCCTGCGCTTCCTAACCGAGTGGAATAAACACACGTCTCGTTGCACTGTTTCTGCGTATAGACCGTACAACTTATTTAATGTTAACGCAACCAATTACGGAATGTTTATCATGCGCACCCAACGGGTCTTTACGATACCGTTAACATTAACGGGTGTGATGGGTTTTCTGATCCGATTCACTGAATCGGGTATTTTATCATTTAAACATGACTGCACCCCCCGAGCTCTGATAAAGGGGATGCAGGAATTTGATCAGCATTATTTTATTTAACAATAGAAATAGAAACAAGAGGCATATTTCCTCACACTGGTCGTAGAGGACACTGTTCCTCCTTTCATGTTGCTGATACGCGGCTGTGTGGGTGATGCAAGACATCTGAAACGCTTCAATAAAAACTAATAAAACAGTACAGCGCTCACCTCACATTAGCGTGGAGAGCACTGACCTCACATTTCCCGTTCTCTCAACAGGTTTTGGCATGGAGAGTACACCGTAGCCGTGAACATCAACGACTACCTGGACGTGTACTGTCCGTACTACGAGGAGCCGCAGCCGCTGAGCCGGATGGAGCGCTACATCCTGTTCATGGTTAACCACGACGGCTACACGACCTGCGAACACCGCATGAGGGGGTTTAAACGCTGGGAGTGTAACAGGCCGCAGAACGTCGACGGGCCGCTACGCTTCTCCGAAAAATTCCAGCTCTTTACACCGTTCTCGCTTGGCTTCGAGTTCCGCCCCGGACACGAGTACTACTACATCTGTAAGTGCCCTGATGCTGAGATTAATGCACTCTTCTACATTTCCTGTAAGTGTTCATTAGAGGAGTGACTTCACTGTGAACTTCAGTAGCACAACTTACCCTGAATTCACCGTAGCTTCGTTTTCAAACACGCCGGAGGAAGCTGATTAAATGAGCAATACGGTGATGGATATATTAAAGTCCTAATATTTTCACGTAGATGAAATATAGCCTCTGTTCCTCATATTAGAGCCCTGGGTGGGTGACAGAGTGCGCACTAGATTCCCCGAAATCTATTGAAAATCTCAAATCAGAGGAATTAAAATGACATCAAAATGGATTTCTTTTTATTTCCTGCAGAGATTCGATTTTTCTTTTCTTTCTTTTTTAGAATGAAACCCCAAAATCTCATCATGAATACGCTTCTGTGTGAAATGCAGTCTCATTAGTCAGGAAACATGAGATACAATACACACACAGTGTTGCTTTGCATTAGCATATTAACACGCAGTCTTTGTCCTGCGGTGAGATTGTACCTTTCTTTAGTCACTTTATCATGTTTTAGTGATAATTCTGAAAAGCCTGACGATAAAAGGTGCAGTAGGAATAAAGAATTCAAAAAGAAAAGTAATGCCTCCTGGAAAAATACATTTTCAAGCCTGATTAGGCCACACCCCCGAGCTGGAGCTGTGATTGGACAGTGGTGGCACATTTAGTGTGACGCGACTGCAGCACAGTGATGAAGGTAAAATGTATCCGATTCTGCTCCGAGGTCAGCGTTTAATTATTTTTAAAAATAAATCCTGCTGTTTTTCACTTTACAAATTCAACAAACTATAATTTACGGTCAAATTTGACGTTATCATAGCTAGCTAATGTTAGCAGAGTCAACTGACATCTTAACGCAAGACGACTCGTGCACAATCTGACACTCAGAATGACTCTCATAGCAGTCCATCGCAAAATCCAAACATTTGCGTTCCGATCCTTAAACTCCACCCCGTCGCGTTCCGATCCTTAAACTCCACCCCGTCGCGTTCCGATCCTTAAACTCCACCCTGCCGCGTTCCGATCCTTAAACTCCACCCCGTCGCCTTCCGATCCTTAAACTCCACCCCGTCGCGTTCGGATCCTTAAACTCCACCCCATCGCGTTCCGATCCTTAAACTCCACCCCGTCGCGTTCGGATCCTTAAACTCCACCCCGTCGCGTTCGGATCCTTAAACTCCACCCCATCGCGTTCCGATCCTTAAACTGCACCCCGTCGTGTTCCGATCCTTAAACTCCACCCCGTCGCGTTCCGATCCTTAAACTCCACCCCGTCGCGTTCCGATCCTTAAACTCCACCCCGTCGCGTTCCGATCCTTAAACTCCACCCCGTCGCGTTCCGATCCTTAAACTTCACCCCGTCGCGTTCCGATCCTTAAACTCCACCCTGCCGCGTTCCGATCCTTAAACTCCACCCCGTCGCGTTCGGATCCTTAAACTCCACCCCGTCGCCTTCCGATCCTTAAACTTCACCCCGTCGTGTTCCGATCCTTAAACTTCACCCCGTCGCGTTCCGATCCTTAAACTCCACCCCGTCGCGTTCCGATCCTTAAACTCCACCCCGTCGCCTTCCGATCCTTAAACTCCACCCCGTCGCGTTCGGATCCTTAAACTCCACCCCGTCGCCTTCCGATCCTTAAACTCCACCCCGTCGCGTTCGGATCCTTAAACTCCACCCCGTCGCCTTCCGATCCTTAAACTCCACCCCGTCGCGTTCGGATCCTTAAACTCCACCCCATCGCGTTCCGATCCTTAAACTTCACCCCGTCGTGTTCCGATCCTTAAACTCCACCCCATCGCGTTCCGATCCTTAAACTCCACCCCATCGCCTTCCGATCCTTAAACTCCACCCCATCGCCTTCCGATCCTTAAGTTCCACCTCTTCTGTTCCATCTGAAAATTTGCATTCTCATGAAGTTATTTTCTGGGGTTAGTTATGTCTGCAGATTTGGGTTCTCCGGGGGCCAAAGTGACATCTCCTCTCCAGTCAGCAGGAAGTGCAGACCTAGGGCTCTGATAGGCTGGAGACTTTATGCTTTCATTACTTGTTAGCAACATTAGCTGTGTCGCTCCAGTACAGAACGTGACACATTAAACGTGTAAGCTGGTTGACTACATTTGGCGTAAAGAGGACATCGTGATTATACTTTTCATTTTTGGCCAACCTGCTGCTTTAAGTGATGATTTCCACATACCACTGAATCTCATATCCGTGATGCTTTCAGATAGAGACAGAGAGAAAGATAAAAAGAGAGAGAGGAAGGGCAGAACCACAATACCTACAAACTTTAACAGAAAAAATAAATAAAGACAAGAAAGTTTTGTGAATTGAGTGGCAGAGCTTCGTTATAATGAAATCAATAACGAACACAACCTCATATACTGAAATCAATAATGTAGTCAGCAGGAGGATGATGGGATAAAACACCAGGCCTTGAAGGGCAGCCAGCTAAAATGAATACTGTAATTTTGGGTTTGACTTCATTATGTCTCCCGCCTCTGGCCACGTTCCCCCGCACGCTCTCAGACTCTCAGTTAATGGTGGATTTTATCATTTATTTTCAGCCTGCAGAAACATGTACGCGAGGAACTCTGTTCTGTTATTGTGCTAATATTCATTTAATCACTGCATCTGAATAATTGAGTTTTAAACGCAGCAATACACAGCCGTGGATTCTGATTGGTCAGACCGTTTATACCAACGCGCTCGTTCTAATACGGTATGGTTTCTATGGTAACGGCCAATTCACAGCGGACGCTCCACTGATAATGAACAGATTAAAAAATCTTTGATTTGATCAGGTTTCCGTCAAGTAAGGAGACGTTTATGTAACGCGTGTGGAAGGAGTCTCCAGTGTCAGTGCTGTGTGACAGTCAGAGGTGAAGCTGTGACTCGGTTACACAACAAGCTGCGTAAATATTTTTTGTCTCATTAACATGAAGAGAGGGAATCAAGAGAGAGGGAATAGAGAGAGGGAATAGAGAGAGAATAGAGAGAGAGAATAGAGAGAGAATAGAGAGAGGGAATAGAGAGAGAATAGAGAGAGAGAATAGAGAGAGAATAGAGAGAGAGAATAGAGAGAGGGAATAGAGAGAGGGAATAGAGAGAGAGAATAGAGAGAGGGAATAGAGAGAGGGAATAGAGAGAGAGAATAGAGAGAGAATAGAGAGAGAGAATAGAGACAGGGAATAGAGGGAATAGAGAGAGGGAATAGAGAGAGGGAATAGAGAGAGGGAATAGAGAGAGAATATAGAGAGAGAATAGAGAGAGAGAATAGAGAGAGGGAATAGAGAGGATAGAGAGAGGGAATAGAGAGAGGGAATAGAGAGAGAGAATAGAGAGAGGGAATAGAGAGAGAGAATAGAGAGAGGGAATAGAGAGAGAATAGAGAGAGAGAATAGAGAGAGGGAATAGAGAGAGGGAATAGAGAGAGAGAATAGAGAGAGGGAATAGAGAGAGAATAGAGAGAGGGAATAGAGAGAGAGAATAGAGAGAGAGAGAATAGAGAGAGGGAATAGAGAGAGGGAATAGAAAGAGGGAATAGAGAGAGGGAATAGAGAGAGAGAGAATAGAGAGAGGGAATCGAGAGAGGGAATAGAGAGAGAATAGAGAGGGAATAGAGAGAGAGAATAGAGAGAGGGAATAGAGAGAGAATAGAGAGAGGGAATAGAGAGAGGGAATAGAGAGAGGGAATAGAGAGAGAATAGAGAGAGAGAATAGAGGGAGAGAATAAAGGGGATAGAGAGAGGGAATAGAGAGGATAGAGAGAGGGAATAGAGAGAGGGAATAGAGAGAGGGAATAGAGAGAGGGAATAGAGAGGATAGAGAGAGGGAATAGAGAGAGAGAATAGAGAGAGGGAATAGAGAGAGGGAATAGAGAGGGAATAGAGAGAGGGAATAGAGAGAGGGAATAGAGAGAGGGAATAGAGAGAGAGAATAGAGAGAGGGAATAGAGAGAGAGAATAGAGGGAGAGAATAGAGAGGATAGAGAGAGGGAATAGAGAGAGGGAATAGAGAGGATAGAGAGAGGGAATAGAGAGGGAATAGAGAGAGAGAATAGAGAGAGGGAATAGAGAGAGAGAATAGAGAGAGGGAATAGAGAGAGAATAGAGAGAGGGAATAGAGAGGATAGAGAGAGGGAATAGAGAGGGAATAGAGAGAGAGAATAGAGAGAGGGAATAGAGAGAGAGAATAGAGAGAGGGAATAGAGAGAGAGAATAGAGAGAGGGAATAGAGAGGGAATAGAGAGAGGGAATAGAGAGAGAATAGAGAGAGGGAATAGAGAGAGAGAATAGAGGGAGAGAATAGAGAGGATAGAGAGAGGGAATAGAGAGAGGGAATAGAGAGGATAGAGAGAGGGAATAGAGAGGGAATAGAGAGAGAGAATAGAGAGAGGGAATAGAGAGAGGGAATAGAGAGAGGGAATAGAGAGGATAGAGAGAGGGAATAGAGAGAGGGAATAGAGAGAGGGAATAGAGAGAGGGAATAGAGAGGATAGAGAGAGGGAATAGAGAGAGGGAATAGAGAGGGTAGAGAGAGGGAATAGAGAGAGGGAATAGAGAGGGTAGAGAGAGGGAATAGAGAGAGGGAATAGAGAGGGAATAGAGAGAGGGAATAGAGAGAGGGAATAGAGAGGGTAGAGAGAGGGAATAGAGAGAGGGAATAGAGAGGGTAGAGAGAGGGAATAGAGAGGGTAGAGAGAGGGAATAGAGAGAGGGAATAGAGAGAGGGAATAGAGAGAGGGATGGTGAGGGAAGGAGTGTTTGTTTATAGCTGCTATAGCGTAAGTGAGAAGAGGAATTCCTCGCTTCACCGATGTTCCACAATGTGAAATGTAACTAGAAACGGATAAAAAGTGTAAAGTGTTTCTTCATCTTTGTGAAGCTGAAACTGAAGACAGTAGATTCTGTAATAACGTCACCACCACGGACCCTGGAATAAAGTCCACGCGATTTATACTGAATGAGCGTCTGATACAGAGAGCGAGATGAGACTCTTTAATGAGTAAAGTGCCGTTGTTGGAGAGTTGCTGTGGTGTAAGAGGAATAAAACACTCGGGGACGTGCAGTCGGAGGAAAACAATCACCTTCAGAGTGTTAACGCTAACTGCTTCAGCACATCTGGAATGTGTTTCAGGATTTTATTTTAAAGGGAATGTCCTCCTGTGATTCCGCCCCCACACCCTGCGTTTCGCCCCAGATTGCTTCCTACAGTCTGTTCATTACTAACGCCTTTATAAACTCACCCAGGACTTTTCTAGGTTAATATAATAACTCAGTGACTAACACTTTCCAGAGGAGAGGTCCAGCTTCTCCTGCTCGCGACCCGAGAAACCGCCTGCATCCACCCCCGTCTCTGTCTCTGTTTCTCGTTCAAGCGTTTAATGACACACTTCTTGCATCAGATTGTGACCTTGAGGCACTTTTTGTGTTGCTTCAGTGAAACCGCAACCTGAATTTTAAGAGACTGGAGCGTGACGGAAAGATACCGGATTTAAAGGAGCACGTGCACGTGTAAATATACAAAAGAGCTTCACTTAACGGAGTTCTTCGCCTACAGAACTCACACGGCTAATCTCTCTGCGTGTCGGAAAACAGATTTGTGACGTTTAATAATTCAAATTTTTCTCGTATTGAAGGCTGCGGTTCTCGGATGTGTGTTCTCCGCCTCGACCCGTCAGTTCTCCGTCACCGCGCTCATGTACTCTGTTGGGTTTTGGGTTTTTTATCAGCAAAAACATTAAGAACTCTTCGGTTCGTAGCG
This sequence comes from Ictalurus punctatus, assembly GCF_001660625.3. Classification (NCBI taxonomy): domain Eukaryota; kingdom Metazoa; phylum Chordata; class Actinopteri; order Siluriformes; family Ictaluridae; genus Ictalurus; species Ictalurus punctatus. The sequence goes on from NC_030432.2 coordinate 25,883,634, forward strand.
CCCGGTGACTGCGTCGATGTTTTACTCGGAGATTCTGACAGGCTTCATGACGTCCATCTTGATTGCTATCTGTGTGTTATCTTCCGGAGTCCCGCGAGATTCAGACCTAAAAACCCGCTCGCTCGCTCTGCTGTCATGTGTGAAAATAAACAACGACAAAAAACCTTTTTAAAAGGAGTATTTTTATTCTGTACACACAGCATAGGATTTGTATTGTACGTGTATTTGAATTCTTCACGGAGAATGTGCTCTGATATCGCCGAGTGTAAACTCCTCGTGCTGAAGACTTAACGTCACAGCTTCCCCTCTGTCTGTTACACAGCGCTGACACTGGAGACTCCTTCTTACACGCTACATCAACACCTTTTATAATCAGTCTATTATCAGTGGAGCGTGCGCTGTACACGTCCCTGTGAACGAGCCGTTACTATAGAAACCATAACGCATTAGAGCATTAATATAAACCTGCGCTACTGTCAGGGCCGCTGTTATAGAGAACTCATCACCACCTGACGACCAATCAGAGTCCAGAACTCATCACCACCTGACGACCAATCAGAGTCCAGAACTCATCACCACCTGACGACCAATCAGAGTCCAGGAAGCAATCATGATTAACAAACCTAAATGAGAAACACTGGAACGTGACACGTGATACACGCGCTGTACTGAAGAGGTTAATCACGAGCATACTGTTGCTAGGCAACTGGTTGCCAAGTAAAAGCTAGCTAATTTCCAGGGCTAACGACTGAGCTAGCTAGCACGTACCGGAACTCCCGTTTGTCGTGCAGATGGAGAGAATGTAAATGAAACAGAACCATCCGGAACATTTCCCTTAGACGAGCCAGAAATTCAGTAAAATTACACTGCAGTTCAATTTTATCCTGAACTGCGAACGCAAATAACACGAGTTACAAACTTCTGGATTTAAACAAGGTCGATACCGGTCGTGTTCCTGCTGCTGGAATCTTCTCCTCGGAGTTCAACTAGACACGTTTAGTGGCACGCGAACCACGGTGCGTACTGACGTTATACACATTACCGACTAATAACCTCTCCAAGACGTACCTGACGATTAAAACTCCTCCCACTGCATTACATCATAACACACACCAAGCGTGAGTCGGCGTTTTTAACGGGGAAAAGAAACACGTCATTTTCCAGTGAGATGAAGGAGGACCGCAGCAGGAAGCTGGCGGTTTAACATGAACACTCGAGTAACAGCTGATTACAGACACTCGTATCATTTTCTTTAAAAACTACTAAAGCTTCCAACATTTTATTTAGTTTAACGGAAGCATTTCACACAAACTCACTGGGGTTGTAAATATAATACATATAATAATACAGTAGAAATCCAATCAAATCAAATCCTGCAGAAGAAGAACCAGTTTCTCTTCCAAATCCACAGGATCCGATGTCGATAAGTTTCCTCTGACATCCGATCCACCGTTTATTTACTGACACCGGGTATCAGATTAGTGCCGTCTCTAATTTCTACACGTGACGCAGCGGATCAGATTTGAGATGAACTCAGACTGCAGGAGTAAATTCCCCTGATTTAAATCTGATCAGGATTCGGATCAGACCAGCTTAAGAGGATAATAGAGTTCAGTCAGACATTACAGTGTGCACAGAAATATTATAATCAAAATAATTAAACTAATTAAAGAAAACCAAACAGGTTTGTTTTATTTATTTATTTGTTTCTCCTTAAATCGTGCTCAGACTTTAAAACTTCTGTCCTCTCTGGTGGAAGAGTTCCTCCCTGACATGAGCGAGGAAGAGAAGCGGTACTTCTGTGATTTAGAGAATAAAGGGGAAATCACTTCTGTTTTTTTTTTATCGTGATGTATCGTGTCTCTGATTTATCGTCCGTCCCTGCAGTGAGAATCTATTTCCAGAGGAAATCACTTTACACCCGCGAGTCCGTCTGACCTCTTCACAATCAGATCAACAATAAGACGCTGATATTTGTTCCTTCTGGACGAAATTGCTCTGACCTTCTCCAGCTCGGCTGCTGTCATTTAAAACATCCCATCATGCACTTCTTCCCCTTGCTAAATTACACCGGGAGAAAAAGAGCAGATCGAGTCGGATCATAGCGAGAATCTGGCGTTACACTCCGTCATTCCGGTCACGTCCGAGTATCGACTCTCAGTAATTTAGAGTAATAACCATTTTCTCCATTATTCTCAACTCGCTGGTGTTGAATGTGGCCTGAGATGATGATGATGATGGATGATTTCACTAAGGATTTTATTCAGTCAGTATTCTGTTTAACACACATCGTGCTGCGTGATCAGAACTCAGACTCCTGCTGTTTTACACATACAATAATACATGCGGTTTTTAATACGTTGGATATATTGCATCGTTCCTTCTGATTAAAATGTCATTATAAAGTGAAAAGCTCTACTGAAACCCTGTGACTGTTACACAGCGCTGACACTGGACACTCCTTCCATAAACATTACACAAACACCTCCTTATTTCAAGAAAACTTCACCACATAAACATGTTTTATAATCAGTCTATTATCAGTGGAGCGTGCGCTGTACACGTCCCCGTGAACGAGCCGTTACTATAGAAACCATAACGCATTAGAGCATTAATATAAACCTGCGCTACTGTCAGGGCCGCTGTTATAGAGAACTCATCACCATTTAATAAGACAGCATTTTAATTACTTTGGTTACTGCAGTTCAGAATATATCCAGTAGGGGGATCACATGATCACATGATCAGCTAAAAACAACTGGAATCAGTCGCGTGTTTAAAATAACAGATTTTGTACTTTTTTTTAATCACAAAAAAAAGAAAGTTGATATACAAGTCTAATTTAATAAAACAAGTCGAACACACTGTGTCTGATGGTGCGATGACCATGGTTACCATAGCAACTTATGTCTGCAAGAGGCTTAATAGCTCACACTAACACAACGCACAAGTGTTAATTGTGTCTCAGCGAATCTGCGTTATAACATTACAGAGCTGCAGCGTTGCTAATCGAGCTGTTAGCTAGCTAGCTTTTGAGAATGTTATGAAACCGTTAATGAGAACACCTTCTGACCAATCAGAATCCAGAACAGCAGCGTGGTGTAAACGAGTCTGAATCTGCGTTCTCGATCACGTGTTTTAGTAAACATTAGAACACAGTCAGGTTTTATTTTTAACTAAAAGCTGGTAAAAAAAACTCCACACTGACCTCCAGTCAGCCTCGACGCAAGACTTTACAGAGGATCGGACATTTTCATTCCTGGACGGTTGGAGGGGCGATACTGAGAGAGGAGGATGGAGGACGGAGGGGTGTCGGGGTGATACTGAGAGGGGAGGATGGAGGACGGAGGGGTGTCGGGGCGATACTGAGAGAGGAGGATGGAGGACAGAGGGGTGTCGGGGCGATACTGAGAGAGGAGGATGGAGGACGGAGGGGTGTCGGGGTGATACTGAGAGAGGAGGATGGAGGACGGAGGGGTGTCGGGGCGATACTGAGAGAGGAGGATGGAGGACAGAGGGGTGTCGGGGTGATACTGAGAGAGGAGGATGGAGGACGGAGGGGTGTCGGGGTGATACTGAGAGAGGAGGATGGAGGACGGAGGGGTGTCGGGGCGATACTGAGAGAGGAGGATGGAGCACAGAGGGGTGTCGGGGTGATACTGAGAGAGGAGGATGGAGCACAGAGGGGTGTCGGGGCGATACTGAGAGAGGAGGATGGAGGACGGAGGGGTGTCGGGGTGATACTGAGAGAGGAGGATGGAGGACAGAGGGGTGTCGGGGTGATACTGAGAGAGGAGGATGGAGGACAGAGGGGTGTCGGGGTGATACTGAGAGAGGAGGATGGAGGACGGAGGGGTGTCGGGGTGATACTGAGAGAGGAGGATGGAGCACAGAGGGGTGTCGGGGTGATACTGAGAGAGGAGGATGGAGCACAGAGGGGTGTCGGGGTGATACTGAGAGGGGAGGATGGAGGACGGAGGGGTGTCGGGGCGATACTGAGAGAGGAGGATGGAGGACGGAGGGGTGTCGGGGTGATACTGAGAGAGGAGGATGGAGGACAGAGGGGTGTCGGGGCGATACTGAGAGAGGAGGATGGAGGACAGAGGGGTGTCGGGGTGATACTGAGAGGGGAGGATGGAGCACAGAGGGGTGTCGGGGTGATACTGAGAGAGGAGGATGGAGCACAGAGGGGTGTCGGGGTGATACTGAGAGAGGAGGATGGAGGACGGAGGGGTGTCGGGGTGATACTGAGAGAGGAGGATGGAGGACGGAGGGGTGTCGGGGTGATACTGAGAGAGGAGGATGGAGGACGGAGGGGTGTCGGGGTGATACTGAGAGAGGAGGATGGAGGACGGAGGGGTGTCGGGGTGATACTGAGAGAGGAGGATGGAGGACGGAGGGGTGTCGGGGGCGATCAGGAGGACGAAAGAAGATGGCGTTTCGATTGTGTGCTGATGAAAGAGTGTGTCCATCAGTGAGGCTTTACCCTTATAACCCCCCCTCATACACCCCCCTCCCTTTAATCCCCCCCATTGCCCCCCCACCAACCCCCACCTTCAATCCGTCCTCACTTTTTAAGTATTGATGAGATCTTGACAGGCGTCCGTCGAGGTCGGCCGCTTTCCAATGAACCGCAGACACACTGAATGCACAATGACCTCACTGTGTGTGTGTGTGTGTGTGTGTGTGTGTGTGTGTGTGTGTGTGTGTGTGCGTGTGTTTTGCCTGTCCAAAAGGACACTGAGTTTCACAGTGAGAGGCTTAACTTTTTATTTTATGCCTAAATATAAACAAAAACAAAAAAACCCTAAAGTAAAAATATCTTAAAGTTGGCAGTCAGTCTGTTTACATCTGTCCAATAATCTGATCAAAAAAGATCAGATCAAAATCCGCATGTCTGTTTACATTTCCTCCATAACGTCAGCTCTACAGTCGCTCTGTACCCCCACCGTACACCGCCCCGAAAGAAGAAGAGGAGGAGTTCAGATCGAAACTGCAGCTCTTTATTTTATTTTAAACAATTATTCATTAAAGATATTAAAGAGTCTTTACATTTAAACCTCCTGAAACAGAGCAAAGGAAAAATATATTTCACTACATCTTTCTTAAAGAGAGAGAGAGAGAGAAAGAGTGACGATCGAGAGAGTGAAGGAGAAGTGACTAAAAGAAAGAAAAAACAAAAAATGATGGAGAGAGCAAAGAAGAAAATAAAAAAGAAAGGAAGAAAGAAGAAAAATAATAAAGGAGAAAGACAACAAAAAAGAAAAAGGCTGTAAGAATTAAAAATAATAAGAAAGAAAGAGAGAGAGAGAAGGAATGTTTTTCGTTCTCAGATGCTTCCTGATTGAAGTTGCTGAGAGAAGTAAAAGAAGAAAGGAGGGAGAGAGAGAACAAGAAAAAGAATGAATTTGATAAACATTAAAATAGTAAAAAGGAAAGAAGGAAATGCAGCACGTGCAAAAAAAAGAAAGTTAAGAATGAAAAAATGAAAGAAGAAACTAGAAAGGAAGAGAAAAAGATAATAATCTCCTGCATTTAAACACAGAAACACTAGCCTCAGTTCCACAACAACAACAACAACAACAACAACATCATCAACAACAACAACATCAACAACAACAACATCAACAACAACAACATCATCAACATCATCAACATCATCAACAACAACATCATCATCAACAACAACATCATCAACAACATCATCAACATCATCATCAACAACATCAACAACAACAACAACATCATCATCAACATCAACATCATCATCATCAACAACATCATCAACAACATCATCAACAACAACAACAACAACAACAACAACATCATCAACAACAACAACATCAACATCATCAACAACAACAACAACAACAACATCAACAACAACAACAACAATCAGTATAATCGAAATATTCATTTGGGGTGAAAACATCAGATCCACACACACACACACACACACACACACACACACACACACACACACACACACACACACACATACCTACACTAAATAAGTAAGTAAGTAAATAAATAAACAAATAAAGTCACTTTACCCGCAGGCCGTCACTAATCAGCGGGTTTCTGATGGTTATCTCTGAACACACGCAGCTTCACGCTGAAAATCGCTCCTTTTTTAATTCTTTCAGTTTTAATAAACAATTAAAGCGTCTCACTGTGACCCTGAAATGGAGCGTAAAGGTTAAAGCGTGTGTGTGTAAACGGGCGAGCTCGGCGCCGCGCTGTGAAATCCTTTTCTTCTCTGACGCTCTTTATGTCTGAAACAAACAGGAGGAGCGTGTGAAGGTTGAAAGAGAGCGCGAGCTGTGATTCGGGAGGAAACCTGCGTGAATGAATCCGCTGTGAGAGCGTTTCCTCTCGCCGGCGGTGCGAGGTGGAAATCATCTGCTTCCAGGACATCTTCTAAACACTAAACACCCTCCTGACTCCTCCCTCTGGAGATGAAGAACCGATTAGTGATGTGAAGATGAATCAGTGTGACGGTTTTACTCTGATTAAATACCACACAGCGCATCCTGAATATTAACCACATCCACCTCCACGCTTCACACACACCTCTGGACCTTCTGACCACAGGAACACGCTGACGCTAACGCTAACGCTAACGCTATAATATCACGCTAACTCCGCTAGCAACACCACCAATCTTTCATTCCTCTGTTCTTTTATTCCTCTTTTACCACAGCAATTTATCACCGTTTTCATCATTAAACAACACGTCTTTTAAACAAGTAAACATACTTTTCTGTTCATAGTTCCATTTTTTCCTTCTGAGACGAGCGACTTCCTGTTCTCTCTTACGTTATAGCAGCTATAAACACTCGTTCCCTCACCATCCCTCTCTCCATTCCCTCTCTCTTCTCTCTCTATTCTCTCTCTCTATTCTCTCTCTATTCTCTCTCTCTATTCTCTCTCTCTATTCCCTCTCTCTATTCTCTCTCTATTCCCTCTCTATTCTCTCTCTCTATTCCCTCTCTATTCTCTCTCTCTATTCCCTCTCTATTCTCTCTCTCTATTCCCTCTCTATTCTCTCTCTCTATTCCCTCTCTCTATTCTCTCTCTCTATTCCCTCTCTATTCTCTCTCTCTATTCCCTCTCTATTCTCTCTCTCTATTCCCTCTCTCTATTCTCTCTCTATTCTCTCTCTCTATTCTCTCTCTATTCCCTCTCTATTCTCTCTCTCTATTCCCTCTCTATTCTCTCTCTCTATTCCCTCTCTCTATTCTCTCTCTCTATTCTCTCT